>NC_046291.1:12160000-12460000 GCF_004115265.2 Rhinolophus ferrumequinum | reverse complement strand
CTGTCACCTGAGAGTCGTGAGAAATGAGGCCAGGGGGAGGTAACCTTTATGTGGGCTTGCATGTTGTAACGTCTGTTTTGCAATGCCTGAGAAGTCGTCGGGTATGGATAAGAGGGAAGAAAATACTCCGCAGCGTTGTGGTTTAGAGGAAGGGAAAGAAATTACGTGTATTACAGCCACAAATCCACTGTCCGGAAGAAAAGGGAAACGGGGTAGCTTTAGGCTTTTACCCTAATTAATTTTGTTCCAGAAGTAGAAGAGACTGCGCCTGGCAGAAAGAGACTTAGTTCTTTACAGCTCCAAATGAGATTCTACTATACATGAGGTTTTGCGTTGTTAACAGTTAGGCGCTTCCAAACCTGGAGTTTTTATGAGTTTATTTGAGCCAAACTGACAGTTGCCAGGAAGCAGAATCTCAACAGATGGAGGAAATGCTCTGGCGAATGGCAGTTTTGCAACTTATTTTATATTTTAGGATAAAAGGAGACTTAAGAAAGGTCACTGAAATCCATTGGTTGTAGATTAAGGAGGCAGGAGAGAGCAAAGTGGGGAAGTCGCTAGAATTGGGTAAAAAGTAAAATGGAGAGACTTTTACATTGGTGGGTACCGGATAGTTAACATTTACAGCACTTAGAGATGGTGTGCAGGCAGCAAGATAATAATCAGGCGTTCTGTCCTCTCCTGTGCTTGTGTGGAGGCTGTGCCCTGTGAGGGGTCTGGAAAAGGAGATCACTGTGACGTTTCAAAGGTATGTTATCTTAGATGCAAAAAGACCATAGACAGGCTCGCTTATGGTAAAGACTGACCTTTGTCGAGGAAGCTACAGGCTAATGACGTGACTACCCTCCATGACTTGCTTTTAATTAGGAATTTTTATGTTTAGACCATCCTATGTGGTTAGTTTCGGTCTCTGACTTTGGAAGGCCCACCATGCAGGCCTCCACTGAGCTGCTCAAGTTTAGTATGTGGCCCCTTTTTCATCTGCAGCATTTTTCTTTCCTCTTTAATAATGTGTCTTTGACATGTAGCCGTGGCAGTACCAATAGATGCACTCACTCTTTTATGGTTCCTAATTTATGTGTATTAGAGTTCCATACTATTGTTGTTACAGTGTAACAGTGAATAGCTTTGAAGTTATTACTCCTTTGGAGATTTAATATGAAATTTTGATAGCTACTTTAATATTGTCCTCCAAAAAAATTAATCCAATTTATACACCGACCAGTAGGAATATTTGTGTTCATAGTCCTATAGTCTGTCAACACAGAATATAAAGTTCTTCTAATATGTAAAAAAGTATTTCTTAATTCACATTTCTTTGATTTTTATGAGGATCGTTATCTTAGGCTTTTATAGTTGGAAGAAACTTTATGGATTATATAGATTATATACATCTTATGATTTATGACCGAAGTCTTTGTACTTTTCTGCCCCTTTTTACTTAAAAGAATTTTATTTTGGATTTCTTTAAAAAAAAAAAAAGACCTTTTAGTCATTCTTGGGAATGATTATGAACTTTTAACTTATTCGTAACATTGATACTAGACTATTTAATTGCTAATTTAAATGTTTTCAAAACTTGAATCAGTTAAATACAAGATAAATACAATGTATTTATTGTTTATGGCTTGAACCTGCTAAATTACAATTTGTATTTCAGAGCTAGGTATTAAGTGTAGTTCCATGGGTAGAGCAGAAATAACGAAGGGAAGTTAGGAGATGGCTTGGTCTCTGTTGAACCACTTTAATGTGGCAATTGGCTCAAGGGGAAAATCGATCCAATAGTGAATCTAGCAAAGAACTGCCCAAGTAATCATCTGGCTTGAATTTTAACTTTTAGAAAATCAAAGCCTGGCATTAGGAAGAAAATCTTTTTTTATTTCCTTTATATAATTAATAAAATTGCATCATAATGAAAATATTTTCCATCATAATACCATCTTGTTCTTTTTACCATCTCTTACTGTCTTCCATTTTACATTTTCAGTTCAGATAAGCCCAACTGGGATTACCATGCTGAAATTCAAGCATTTGGACCTCGGTTACAGGAAACCTTTTCCTTAGATCTTCTCAAAACTGCATTTGTTAATAGCTGCTATATTAAAAGTGAAGAGGCCAAACGCCAAAAACTTGGAATAGAGAAAGAAGCTGTTCTTCTGAATCTTAAAGATAATCAAGAACTATCTGAACAAGGGACATCTTTTTCACAAACATGTCTCACACGATTTTTTGAGGACGCCTACCCACACTTGCCCTCTGAAGGCATTCAAAGTCTTGTTGACTTTCTCACTGGTGAGGAAGTTGTGTGTCATGTGGCTAGAAACTTGGCTGTGGAGCAATTAACGCTGAGTGCAGAATTTCCAGTACCCCCAACTGTATTGCGGCAGACTTTCTTTGCAGTAATTGGAGCCCTGCTACAGAGCAGCGGACCTGAGAGGACTGCACTTTTCATCAGGGTAGGTAATTACTAATTGCACATATTGGAATATGCTTGAAGTGGACAGAAGGAAAAATTTCTTTTTGTAATTAATTTCCATGCTATATGACCTTGGGAGGTTGTATGTGAAACTTTCTTGGTACCAAAACTGAGAAAGACCTCACACTTTTTTATGGTAGTGTCTTAATTATTCCAGTTTCCCCCTATTGAGGAAATCCTCAGAGGTGAATATTAAATACTGGGTTCTGAGTTTGTAAGAACCGCAGTGTCGTTAGCTTTACATCCTTAGGTACAAGGATTGTGCCTACACACTAGTACATGCCCACTAGATGTTTCGTGAATGAGTGAGACCAAAGGACACCTTTGGAGGGCCTAGTGTGGTTAGGGACCTTCATGCTTAAGTACCAGCTGCTGTTCTGCTCTTACAAGTGATAATATCTTGGATTTCTGATAGCTTAGCTAATTAAAATACTCTGTAATTGGTATGACTTGACTCCTACTGTCCATTTAGAATTTATTAATGGGGAGAATTTTTATCATCTGCATTGGATGAAAACATGACTTTTTGGTTACTCTTACGTAAGGAAAAAGTCCACACACTCACTTTAAATTAAAAAAAAAAAAGTCTTGATTCAGACATTTGAATGTCAGGTCCTCAACCAGAGTCCTTTACTGTTGGAATGTATTCTTTTGGTCTTGATAATGAGTTTGATACTTTTTATAGAGAAGGATACCTGTGTTAACCAAGACTCAGGCTTTGTTCACAGGTAAAACCTACCTTCTTCCTTCCCCAGCTGGTGGGCTACCTGTCCGCCTTTGGGAAGTAGGCACGTTAACTGACTCCTCTGGAGGAGGACCTCAAGGAAAGAGAAGGAGAAAGGAGAGCAGAAGATTGTTACTTGACTTGATGACTGGAAGCTGGTGTAGTGCTTTCTGAGCCTGGTTGATGTTTGAAACAGACCCTAGTGGGCATTGTGTCCCCTGCTGGAAACTTCCAACCATGTTCCTTTACTTAGGTGTTGCTGCTCCTTCCCTTCTCAGTTGCTGGTTTCCTGGAAGGATTTCTTTAAAATGACATCCCTTCTGTGAGTTCCGCGTCAGGCCTTAAGGATTTTTATACCTTTGACGTCAGTTGCAGACTTGTAACCCACTACTGCAGGCAGCTTCTGCCAGCCTGTTGCCTTTAAGCCAGGAATGTGTGGTAGCTGCCAGTTGGCTGTGCGTCCCTCACCCCAGACACAGAGGCCAGTGGACCCTTTGAAGGCCTCTAGGCTTCAGGTGAAAAGGAAGCCTCTCCTGCTTGCCCTTCCCACAATTAAATAGCTTTTTCTAAAGAAATTCTCACAGACCTTCCCTTGGTTTCTATTCTCTTTATCACTATAGCTTCTGTGGAGTCTTAGAACTCTTTAAAAAAATTTTGGTCACCTTTTGAAGTTTTTACAAGGTCGTCATGAGACCATTTGGAAATACTTGTTTACCATGTTTTAGTGCCTTTGTTGACAGTTCCAATCATAGAGCCTATTAGAACTAGGTAATTCAGAGATCTCCTAAGTCAAGAGGAATAGATATCTTTTTTGTCTCTGATACTAGAACTGACAGGTTTGAATTGTGTTCTTTTGTTCATTTGTCCACCTTATATGTATTGTTTACATGCGTGCCACGCACTGGTGCCAGAGCTAAAAGGTGCGATTTGTGCCTTCAGTGTCCTATTCACGGCTCACTGGGCAGGTAGAGGGGAATGTGAGTGCTGTCATGGAGGTATTTATTATAGAGGTGCAGGGATCAGGGGAGGTGACTAGCAGGGTTAAAAAAAGTTCTACACAAGTGACGCTTGTCCCTAAGGAGCCTTGAGGATGAGCTTGTGCTTGGGGACGTCACTTTTTATGACCAGATCCAATGGTATCTGGGAAAGTGATGGGAGATGTATCTGGACCTTTGTGAGCCAGAGGGAGAAGCACATTTAAACCTGTGCTCCTCGGAATGCGGTTTGGCATGACCTTCGGTGAGAACTTGTTAGAAATGCAGATTCTCAGGCACCGCCTCGGACTACCGCATCAGCGTCTGTGGGAGGAGGGCCTAGGAATCTGCTTTCACCAGCTCTCCAGGTGCTACTTCTGCCCCCTCTAAATGTGAGCGGCACTGTTCTTAGCCATGCTGAGGGTCTTGGCAAGGCTGATGCAGAGACAGCTAGAGCCGTTGTAAGTGGGCAGTCTGCATAATCGAATGTGCTTTTTACTTTAGAAACATTTCTTCATAATGCCTCCCTGTTCTGGGGAGATGAAGTTGGAATATTCAACTCACACTCTACCGAAAGCTCTAATAATAAACTAATAAGACCAGGAGCCACGAGGAAAGAATGGGAGGCATAAATAATCACCCCAGAAAAATTAAGATTCTCTCTATATTCCTACTGATACGTTAGGCATTAGAACTGTTTTTCCTTACCCTACAGTTGGTTATTCTATATGGCAAGTAACAGCGCAGTGATTCATACACATGTGAATAACCATATATGTCTCATAAGGCACCTCTGTCTCTGTACATTAAAAGATACGAAATCTCCAGCTGAAAATGGACTTACATATATTTTTATTAATGAAGATGAAATAGAGGTCTGGTGCTTCGGGAAGTGTTCAAATGAAATTGACTGTTTTTTGAACCAAGGGATCTTTTTTAATTTCTCCCCTTCTGCCCCATTTACCCATCCTCTTACATACTGTGTTTGTTAATGTGAGTTTTGTTGTGAAAATCACTGTTTGTTTCCATATTTTCTATACAACAGATAACTTTTTATTGCCAAAAAGATTCTCTTCTGCTCTCAATGTCCATAATTTGTTCCTCAGTTTTCTTAGTCTTATAAGTTGGAAGTATAAACTCAAAACATTTTTAAAAAGCACTTAATGTGAAATCATTTAAATGATTTTTTAAAGTCATGAACATAGACAAGGAAGTACTTAATGCCTTTTTACAAGAGTTTCTGCCAGAAGTTACTACTGCTTATTCATTAATTCAACTCTTTTAAAAAAATATTTTTCTTCCAGGTAAGAATGCATGACACATACATTTCTAAAGTATGAGACAGGATTTCACCTACAACTATGATTTTTGTGGTAAAATTTATGTGAAAAACTATATGGGAATGAAAAAGAATAGTACATATTTTTTATTTCCCATTAAGCTTTTAATTTCTGTTAAAAGTATACTTAGAATTATGGTCATTTTCTTTATATGAATTTAAATTTACAAATTGTATTTTTATATGTAGGATTTCTTCATTACTCAAATGACTGGGAAAGAACTTTTTGAGATTTGGAAGGTAGTAAATCCCATGGGACTACTGGTAGAAGAATTGAAGAAAAGGAACATTTCAGCGCCTGAATCCAGGCTTACAAGGCAGTCTGGAAGCACCACAGCTTTGCCTGTGTATTTTGTTGGCTTATACTGGTTAGTAAAATTTTAATCTTAACTTCGTAATATTGGTTGGAAGCCTTAAAAACTGACTTTTCACAATTCCTTAAGATAACCTCTAATTGCATTAAATGATTTGTGAAGATCTCGTTCCCAGTTTTACCTACTTACTGCTTCCTTTCCTGCCGGTCATTCTTCGGGGAGGGTCAGTAATCTATGGTTGGTTAATAGTAGCTTTTGATACTAGCTATTCACGGTAGAATTTCATGGAGTATACGTTAATCCAAATATTTCTGTGGAAAAATAAACATTTTCATTCATAAATGTTACAGATTTAACCCTAATCCACACTTGTAACAGTTACAGCTGAGCCTAGAACTGGAAAAAGAAGGGTTTAGTTCATCAAAATTTACACATCAATTCATGTTCAGAACTCTTTAGTTTTCTTAGTTAACAGTTGATATGTCCCAAATTAATTTCAGGTGAATTGAAGTGTTAAATGTAAACAGTGACTACCTAAGATAACTAAGAATTTAGGTAAATATTTTTCTACTCTTTATATGATGTAGGACCTAGGTATAAAAGCAATGAAAGACAGAACAAAGGAGAAAATGGATAGTGTTGTAATGTTTCTTCTTTAGTTTTAATTAAAGTGCAAAGCAAAATGATAAGATACTCTTTTGTTTATCAGATTAGCAAGCCTTAAACACATCCTTTATCTGCAGCTCATATATTATTCCTGGTAGAAAGAAAAAGTGGTACAGTATTTCTGTTACTTCTGGTGGATATTATTGCCAAAATAAGGTTTACAAGGCAAAACTGATTTGTGGACTGTGTTTTATGATGCACCATGTAATCTCAGACTACTGTCGGGTTTTTTCCTAGTGATAAAAAGTTAATTGCAGAAGGACCTGGAGAGACAGTACTGGTTGCAGAAGAAGAAGCTGCTCGAGTGGCACTTAGGAAACTGTATGGATTCACTGAGAATAGGCGGCCCTGGGACTACTCCAAGCCCAAGGAGAATTTAAGGCTACAAAAGACCATTGCTGCCAGCTAGCCAGCCAAAGACGCGGGAACTTGAAATTTGTAAGGAAAACAGTGAGACAGATGTCAAAGATGTTCAAAGCTGGACATTTTTCAAATTGCAAAGAAGTGTGTCTTATCGTCTCATACTGAGTTCCTAAAATTAAACAAGTATTCATCAGGTCATGTTTTGTTTTTTAATCATTTTTGTTTTGTCAGAAGTCTTTGATGTTCTCCCAATAAATTTTTCCTAGAGTCCTTGATTTTATTAGTTTATTCCCTTACAGCTTTGAGGTATCCTAATTGGAATATACGTTTTATGTGAACTTTGTTATAATACCAATAAAAAAAGTACACTTTCTCTAATTGTTTCATTGTAGTTTAATTTGATAAACCCAGGTGTTAGTGAACTTTGTCTATAATACAATTTTAGCTAAAAGAGTAATGTTATACCTCTTAACTTTTACAAATGTAAGGTGTAAATCATAACAATTAGGTATTTACATGAGCTCTAGAGTCTAGGTTTAAAATTCTTATACTTATTTCATAGTTACTCAGTTTCTATAAAACGGCAGAAAAAGTACATTTTATGCTTTTAAAACAAAACAGGAAAGTCAAAAGCTTAAAATGTAGATGGTGATACTAATGGAAAAATAAAGCGTGTGTTTATCCATGTAGTATCCCACAACCATGAGCACAGCTATGATGTACGAAGCACTTTTCTAAGTCACTGTTACACACTTAATTCAGTAGAGAGCAAATCTTAAGAGTGTGTCCTGGTTCTTGAACCCTGTGTTCAATTCAGTAATCCTCCAACTGCAAATTGCCTTTGATTTACTTATTTTTAACTTTTTGGCAACAGTAATAATTTTTAGTTTCAGTCTGCCAGTAGTTGCTCCCAGGAGTTAACAGGAAAAGTGGGAATTGGGAGTTGAGAATAGAAAAAGTAATATGTTTAAACTGACAGCACTTTTGCCATGAAATCTTTTTATAAAGGAAGATGAAGGACCTTTGAAACCCCTTTCCTGAGACTGGTTAGGAAAGTGGAACTTTCGTCATGTGTGAGAGGTTTTCAGTCATCACAGCTAATGCAGAGACAGTTTTTGGAGTGGAAGTTTTGAGAATTACGTAGTTGGCTGAATTGGTAGGTTAAATGTAAATTATTTCACCTTTCTTTTGAGACTTAACTCCAACACCTAATAATTGAACCCAGGGACAGAGGACCCAACCCAGTGGCAAAATGCCACATTTATGTGTCATCCACTACAAGGAAACATAATTTTATAAGCATCTCAGGTTTGTAAAGAATTTAGTTGCAAACTCAGTAATCCTTCCTTGCCCCCATAAGTAGTGCTGATGATGTGACCCCCCAGTTTCTCCTGTTCAGGGCAGTTTGCAGGACCTTAACCTACAAGGTTGGAGGGACCTATCCTCACTCTGAGGTTTTCAAGCTTCTAAACCTTGACTGCTTTTAGATTTACATATGGAAACAAATCTAGCTCTAATTCATAAAAACTACTTTGCAAGTAAAGAGATCCAAATCCCTTACGAAGAATGTGATTTCAACACATTTTCAAAGTCTTCTATGAACCTAAATTAAGTTGTACTTGGTTAAAGCACCCATGAAAATATGGGCTGGAATACAGAAAACAAATTATTAACATAGTTTTGCAATTCCACATGAAATAGCTTGAAACTTGGAACCAAGCTGAACAACTAATTTACTCTGTGAGAATAAATCCTGCATAAGTGTGATGTGTGGACATGAGGAACATATGGTGACGAGAATGTTGTCAAAAGGGGTTGTAACCAAGAGCATTCAGTGATCAGTTGGAGGACTGGTTTTCTGACTAAAGTTAATCCATGTTGAGAAGACAGTTGTTACAACTATAGGAAGTTAGTGACATATAAAAGAACCAGTACTTGAACTTGATACTAGAGAAAGAGTCACTTACTTTGAAATTCTGACATCTTTTCTTACCTTTTTCCACTCGGCAATTCCCTAAGCCCAAAATACAATGGCACCAAAAAGAGTTCTTAGCCAAAAATGTGAGATTGATGTCTGCAGACTCAGTTACATAAGACTTAACTCTTTTCAGTACATACAGAGGGTGTCAAAAATGTGTACACATTTTAAGAAAGGAAAAAACTATTAAAATTATGCTGATGGAAACCACCTTGAGCACCATTTGTAATTGCAGAAGTCAAATGTGACTTGTATTCATCTATTGTTATTGGTATATATTATTACAGTTTTGATACAGTTTTCCTTAAAATGGGTGGACATTTTTTTGGCACCCTCTGTATTATGTGTTTATTATATGCATATATAAAACGGAATATTCTCAAAGTGTTTTTATGTGGTCATGAGAAAGTGATCACTAAAAACTAAAACTCCCAAGAAAATGGAATAGAGGCTGTTATGCTCACCATGTTACAGATTTTGGCCACAAGATTGTGCTCTAATCCCACTTCAGAATTAAGTATGCAAAGTGTCTTTATGGAGGTTGCTGCCTTGTCTCCCTATACAGGAAAGGATATGTGTGTATAGGGCATATGGTTACAGTGAAACATGACTTTTAGGCCCTTACAGCTCTAATGTTCTATGAATATATCTGCAGAACTAGCTCACCATCTCTTTCCTCTAAATCAGGGGTGTCCAAATTGTGGCCCGCAGGCCAACTGTGGCCCGCAATCCATTGTTAATTGGCCCGCAGCAAATTCCAAAAATATATTTAGTTTACTTAAATAAACCAGGTGAGGCAATACGTCCTTCACCTCGAGTGAGTGGCCCGGCTGTTTGTGTATTTTACCGCATGTGGCCCTTGGTAAAAAACATTGAAAAAAGTTTGGACACCCCTGTTCTAAATGTAAAGCTGAGAATTTCGTGTATGAAAGATTCACCTCTGATATCAAGGTCTGGATGTTTGAGTTCTTTTATAGTTACTGGAAAGGGAAGATAGCAGGGTTTCCATAGATAAAACTTTTTAAAGACTATTTTTTTTGGCCACTTTATATTGTTTTTTTGTTGTTGTTTTTTTTATGATGGAAGAAAATGCACTTCAGAGGCAAGGGACTCTTAATGCGTTTTTGACAGTGTAAAACCAGATGCAGACATTCTTGTCCTCAGGAGGCAGTTTACAACTTCCCTAGCTGAGAGATGTCCACTGAGAATGCCCAGCAGGCATCATGCCCGCGTCTACATCCTTAAGTCCACTTTATTTTTCCCCTCAGCTGACCCGTGTCGTCTCTCCAAACCTCAGTGTGTAAATTGATTTTACACACTGCCATTGTTCCCTAGCTTTGGCTCACAATATTGGTTGGCTGTCAGAGCATTTGAAAGGCCATGGTTCTCTCTAGAATACCAAGAGTGACTGCTAGATTGAATCCCATCTGCAAACCAAGAATTTTTCCAGGAGAAAATTCACGCAGTCAAAAATCATACCACAACACATGCTCCTGAAAAACAACATGTTGTTTCGGCGTTGGTGCTATCTGAGCTTTCCACTAACATTGTATGCTCTTCTTCGTGGACCTGGCTGCCTGTTAGCGCTCACTAACAACAGAAGACGAAGAGTTTTAAGAAGAATTTCTGAGAGAAAGTCAATTGAGAAAATTAAAAGCATTACCCGATTCTCTTTTCAACTGAGAAAGACTTCCATTATTTGATTATTTGCAGAATACCTTTTCACCACATCTGCTGTACATTAAAATTGCAAAGTGAATGAGTTTGTTTTAATGAGTTTTGCAGAAGAGATGAGCAATGAGGCCATTGACAGCTAGAGAAGGCTATTTCTAGTCAGAGGAGGAAGAATTTGCCTGACTTTCTGATGGACACTTCCTCTACATAAAAGTTCTGGATATCATCGTCTCTACACAAGACAACATGTCAGTAAGGGCCAGGAGGTAATTACCGGTAAACAATACAGTTGAGACAAATACAGGCAACAATCCTCAGATTAACCAACCCGACAGTGATGTTCATGTTTGCTGACAACCTGCCCCTAGGACTCCCTTCTTGCTGCTGGGATTGCTTTCTTATCTAGGCAGGAAAAGCACCAGGCCCATCACCCTTCTCTTTACCTTTGCGAGCTGGGATTATCAACTTCAGACGAAGGAGGTAAAGCACTACGAAATTCAAAACTTCAATTCCGTTTTGGTATCTTAATAATTTGCAGATATTAATAATGTACCTGGTAACTTGTAGAACAATGCTTTCTCATGTAGCAAATTTCTCCTTTAAATCACAACATAAGCTTCGCTTTTTCTTCAAGATTTGGAAGAGGGCCCGAGGGGCAGTTTGGGAACCCCCAAAGCAATGGGCCTTTAGAGCCAGTGGTGTCCTCCACTTTTTGTCCACCCGAAGGTGACTCTTGGTAACACAGTGTGTGTGAGCATTCACAAGAGGCTGAGGACACAGGAGGCTGAGGACACAGCAGTCGTCCACCAGTTTACGCAGGGCTCACGTCTCCCCTGGCAGTCACCCCTGGTCAGTCCTAGGAAGTACATTTGCTATTCCGCTGGCTCAGAGCAAATCCCTGCCCTTCCTACTTCAATTTCTTAGACACCTTAATGGGGAGCTCAAGTGTCACTCAGTTTTTTTCATTTTCAGAAAAACAGTTACTGGTATGATAGCCACTCCCTTTGTCTTTTTCTAAAGTTCTCTTCTGATTGGCATTTTTTTTCCAGGTCACCTGTCATCATCTCCTTTTTAGGACAACGACCCAAAGGCCATAGAGCTTTCAACTTGTTTTTTCCCACTGTATCTTAGGCAGAATTGAAAGTTCTCTTCTCATTGTCCAAAGAGTGACTTTACTAGTTGTTGGCCTCAGTTTTTTCATAGGTCTACCATTTTGGTACTTTAGAGAAATTGCAGCCCGTCTCTAGTCTAAACTCAATGTGACATGTCATACGCAAAAAGAGTTGTGGGGAGCGAGGAGGGCGGCGCAGGGTTAAGAAAAGACAGTAGACGAGAGTAGTGTGCCAGCGGGGCCAAAGGACTCCAGCCTCAATTGGCCAACGCATGGCTTTTATTAGTAGGTGTGGGAGTAAAAGAAGTAAAGCTTGTCAATCTCAAGATCTGTGAATCCCGTACATTACAATAGGAAACTGATTCAAGCCAATCACCCTTGCCTGCAGGCAGCAGAACCTTAAGTCTCAGGATGTATGTACTTCCCCAAGGGACAAAACCTTTATGCATATGAATAGATGGAGAGCACATCACTGAGTCACTTCCCCTGCAGGTTGTGGGAAGGAATGCAGCCACAGAGGCAGATGCTCTCCTTAGCTGGGAGAAGGTGGGGGGCTGTGCCCACCTCTATTGACCCCACGAGTTCCCCAGATGGTCCCCACATGGCTGTGTCTGGCTTGAGTTGTCCCCTCTCCCCCATGGGGAATCTTACCCATCATTGGCTGACCAGCCATCTTTTGGGGGCCAAACAGGGAGACATAAGGTGTAAGCACAAAGGTGAAGCAAAGTCCCTGAAAGGATCCATCTCACAGACTCTCCTTTCTTTAGGGGCAGGTACGGGAGACAGACGGGTAGGCTGCTGCGTGGCAACAGATTCTGACACCCATTTCCAGGGTGTGGGTTTCCCCCCACACACACCACCAATTCTCGGACACCAGCTGGGTGTCCTACAATTCAACTCAATTCTGACACTGTCTACCTGGAGATAGCATCAGATTCCACAGGTTAAGGGCTCAGGCCGAAAAGACCGCCTTCCACTTCGGGTACCAATCACAAGCAGATTATCCTTGTGCTTCTGACCGACCAGCTCTAATTCGAGATTCCCAGGACCCCCCTCTTTGAGTTTGATTAATTTGCTAGAGCAGCTCACAGACACAGAGAAACAACTTACTTACTAGACTATGGTTTATTATAAAAGGATATAATTCAGAAACAGCCCGATGGAAGCGATGCACAGGGCAAGGTATGAGGAAGGCGCACGGAGCTCCCACGCTCTGTCTAGAGCCCCGCTCTCCCAGCACCTCCACGTTTACCTACTACCCAGAAGCCCTTCCAACCCAGTCCTTTGGTTTTTATGGAGACCAGTACAAAGGCACGATTGATGAACTCACTGGCCATTGGCTATTGATTTCAAACTGCAATACCTCTCCCATCTCCTGAGGTCGGGGGGTGGGACTGAAGGTCCAACTCTCCAATCACGTGGTTGGTTCTTCAGCCCCCATCCTTTGGAGCTTTCCAATAGTCACCTCATTAATATAACAAAAGACACCTTTATAAGCTCTCATCACTTAGGACTTTCCAAGGGTTAGGAGCTCTGTCCCAGAAGTGGGGAAGAAGACCAAACATGTATTTCTTACTATAAATCACAATATCACAGCAAACGTGATCTTTTACCACAGGTCCGTAATTTTTTGTGGCAATCTCTGTATCTTACATTTATTCCAGTTGCCCTCAAGCAGTTTTCATAAATTTTATTTTATTGAAGGAAAAGCCTACACACTCATGGACTTAAATGTATCAAAAGATAAAAGTTGAATTATATAAAAATAATAATTTGAGAGGAACATTTCCCTCCAGTCCAGAGATCATAAACAGGTTCTAAGAGTCAGCCAGGGACAGAATCTGGGTGTCGACTGGTGAAGAAGAGCTAAAGATAGGTAAGTTGGGAGGATCAAGTAAAAAATACAGAAGATACTCGTGTATTGTCTGGGAACCTTAATATGATTTTTCTATGTATGACACGTTTCCAAGTTCTTTGTATTAAAAATGTGAAAGGTTGCTATCTAATACATTGCAGAGGCATTCAGAAATAGGACCAGATACTTCAAAGTCTAATGTGCCCAGTAAACTGTGGCCAATTTATATTATTGGGGAGTCGCCTCTCTGTATCACATAACAAGGCCACTCTATAAGGCAGTATTAGAAAGGCAAACTCTCCTGGTCCTTTCTGGAAGGAGCAGTTCTGGAGTGAGGAGCCCAGGGAGCTAGTCTTGACCTGGCAGCCACTTTCTTGTCTTCTCTCTTGGACGAATGCCCCCTAGGTCCTACTTCCATGTCTTGTAAACACACTTACAACCCTTAGATACCTCGATGTGCTAGGGTTCTCTCTCTCTCTCTTCCAAGTATAAATTACGTAGGGAAAGGACATACTCGTTTCTATACCCCCTAGTACTTGGCACAGTGTAGGTATTTAAATGAATGAATGAGTGAGTGGAGTATATAATTCTCAGATTACTGCTACCCCTGTTCCTGTTTTAAACTATTCAAAAGAACGTAACTGAATGGGATCAGAAAACTGGAAAATGGGTAAAAGTGACTCTAAAAGGCATTAATAACTATACTAGCATGTTTGCTAGAGTACAAGTGGCCTAAGGTCACCCTTCAAAATAATTTTTTGGCATTTACTCTTAAATAAGGGAAACAATCCCCCTCTTTCCCTTTTCTCATGGTTAACCAAAGCCTCCACACTTAGTGGCAAACAGCAAAGCTTAGTCCACTTGATAAATAAGATTACAAACGGCAGATTGGTTGAGTGTTGAGGGTGAGGTTTTAATTTATAAAGAGTGAGGAGTAGAGCTCAGGGGTTAAAAAAAATGTTTTTAAGTTTTGCTAAGAAATATTTTAAAGCATTCTGATTTAGATAAGACTACCCAAATCTTTAATTAGTGGGAAGAAAAAAAACAAAACAGGCAAATAAAAAAATGGTAATATTAGAATTGTGAAGAGTTCCCAAAAAACAAAAGACAAAAAAAAAAAATCTTGTCATTTCAAAAAATAAAAGCTCCAGCCTATTACCATAAATGACACACCCACCATTCACTCAGATTGCCAAAATATATTAGTCCCCAGCAACTTCTTTCTGCACTGGCTACACAATCCCCACCTTTGATGAGAATACTTGGCTCACTTGAGTGAACCGTAGCATCAATTAGAGGTGGGTTTATGGCGATAGTACTTCCTCTGAAGCGATCTATGAACTGAGAAATGTTGAAGCACGGAACAGGATCTGAGTGCCAGGATTAGACAAAAAGGGTAAGAAAAGCCCGGGGTTTTGGGTTTCCTGCAGCTTGCCGGAATGCAAAGTTTTATTAGAAGAGGCCAAAAAGTCTTTTTAATAGGCTCCGTTGCTTTTGTTGTATTTTCAAATAGCAGAGAAATAGCTGTTTTTCTTTTTTTCTTACTACTCAGAACACTTTATTTTTACTTTATACAAAATACAAAAATGCAATTCCAAAGAGTACAGACCAGTAGTGACAGGCACACTGCACAACAGCAAACCTTGTCTAGCAAGACATTAGTTTTTTAAACTTTATTTTAGTGAATACATGCATTATATAAAGCAACAACGACGACGACAAAAACACACAAAAAGGCTAGAGATTTCGCTATTTGTACCCCCAAAATAATGCTTACTATCAAGACTTTGGATGGGACCAAAAAAAAAAAAAAAATTTAAAAAGGCCAATAATTTTTTTTTCATAAAAAGTAAAAGCTACGATAAAATGTCTTTTTCTCCCCGTCACACTGCTTAAATTTCTTCTGAAAAGCCACACAAATAAACAATACAAAACAAAAATCCTGAACTGGACAGTAAATACTCAGTAGTTTAAAGAATCTTTTAGACATTTGGAAGCCTTTCTGTTCATTACTCATTACAATATTCCAGACATCCTGCCCCCTCTTTTTTCCCCTTTAACACATATCAGAATAGAAATGTTTGCATCATTGAGTCTCTGTTCCTAAGAACTAATATTGAAAAAGAAAGTAATGTGCAAAAATATTTAACAGAACTATGAAATATGTAGGCAAGGAGTCTTCCCTTCAGAGCCAAGGTGGCTTGGCTTTGCATGGCTTCTTCTCTGTACTCTTCAGGGTTTGTTTATCTGCCCCATGAATAAGAAGGCACCTACAGAATTAAGAGACAACAATGCATAACTTTAAAAGCAGTCTTTAAAATGAGATGCAAGGCACATTTAAGGGAGGGTCCCTGGACCAAGTTTAACCTACTGCTCTCATGCAGAGCTGTGCAATAGAACTTTCTGCATCGATGGAAATGGTTTCTATCTTCATGGTCCAGTATGGTAGCCACGAGTCACATGTGGGTATTTGAGCCCTTGAAATATGGCTAGTGCGACTAAGAAATGGAATTTTTCATTGTATTTCATTTAATTAATTGGAAGTTAAAGTGAAATAATCCCATGTGTGGCTAGAGGCCCCCGTAATGGACTGTTCAGTAACATCATTAAAGATGAAATGAGACAAAGGATAGGGAACTAGCTTATATTATTAATTAAAAAAGAGTAAAAGATAAAACGTATTAATTTCTGTTCTGTACCAACATGATGCCAACCTCCCCACAAAGACAATCTTATTTATTTTTCAAAACTGTACTAAGGGGTAGGAACTACTGTTGTCCTCAAAAATGAAGCTGAAGGACAGAGCCAAGTTTGAACCCATGACTCATAGATTGAACTCTCAGGTCATAACCACAGAGTGGGCTTATGAAGCTTAAAAACGTCTAGCTTCTTGCAAAATTTAACTGTCATATATATACATACACATAAAATCAATAGATGTCAAAAATGCCCCCAAAGAGTTGCAGAGCTCTCTATATGTTAAAAACAAAAGAAAACAACACAAACCTAAAATCTTGTCCTTGTTTAAAAGATTCCATCACTTTGTAAACACAGCCTGATTTTCAAGATGGATGGTTGGTGATATTGTTGGAAGTGTTTGTGACTGTTGCCACATGGAAACAGACTAAAAGCAGCACTGTTGGATTTAACTGGCCATCTACCTTTCTGAAGTCTAACAACTCGTGAACAGTGGAAGAGGAGAATCACCTACCTGTAGGATTATGTCGGATGAAAAACAGAAACGGTCTGTCCACTATAAACCAGGGAGGCGACGACCTTGCTATGAGAATAGCAGCTATGGGAGGAAAAGGGAAACACGTGTTCACCCAGCCTGAGGCCAGCCGGGAAGCCGAGGCCGGCCACCGGGTCCTCGCTGCTGGTGTCCGCGGACACACCTCACTCCTGTACCACAGGCTCACCGTGTCACAACAGGCCCAATGGTCACCATTGATTGGACACTCACTGTGTTTCATGCCCTTTATATCTACCGTCTCATTTCGTCTACACAAGCACCACCTTCTTTCATAAAAGTCTTTACTCCTCATAGGGTTTTTATAAGGATTAAATGACAAAACATATCACAGCTTTTAGAATGGTGTTTGCCACTTAATAAACCCCCAATGCATGCTCACTGGTAGTGTTAGCTGTGTTTTACTCAGACTGTCTGCCTTCCTGATGAAGCCCCCTCGCCCTTTTAGCCTCTTAAAATCCCTTCTGTATATCAAGGCCCAGCTGCATTCTCAACCATTTTGTCTTGCCTCTTCCTTTGTACTGGAAAACAGACCACTCATCGGGGACCTACTATGCTACTGTCCAGCTTATCTGGTGCATACCCTGGACTTGGAAAGCAAACTTCTTTAGGTTCAGGTCTTAGACATGCTTACTCTGTCATGCTTGCCAACAGCGGCTTCAATTTAATATGCCTGTGACAAGGTCTTGTAGGAGGGCAGAGTCAGGCACAAGTGGCCCATGCTTGTGCAACGGCCCAGTCCTCTCGTTCAAACCCCAGAAGGCATTAATGCCATGTGCTTGATGATACAAAGGAAACATCTTCAGCTATGCTGGGGTAAACCACTCAACCCAGGGTTATTAAAAACAACTCAACAGTTAGCAGGTGTTACAGACTAAATTGTATGTTGAAGCTCTAATCTCCAATGTGACTGTATTTGGAGATAGGGCCTTAAAGGAGGTATTTATTTAAATGAGGTCATGAAGATGGGGCCCTAACCCAATAGGACTGGTGATAAGAAAAGAGCGAGACAACAGGGATGAGTGCACACAGAGAAAAGGCCGTGTGAGGACACCGTGAGAAGGTGGCCGTCTGCAAGCCAAGGAGAGAGGCCTCAGGTGAAACCAACCCCGCCAATACCTTGATCTTGGACTTCTAGCCTCCAGAACTGTGAGAAATAAATTTCTGTTGCTTATTAAATTTCTGTATCCCGTCTGTGGCACTTGTCATGGCAGCCCTAGCAGACTAATACAGCAGGACTGGCTTCGTGGGATGCGACCTGGGCAGTTACACAGGACCCCATACTCACAGGGACCTTGTACTTGGTTCAGTGCTCTCCTGCTGTCTCAACATTCTTAATAAGTTTTAAACAAGGGGCTCCATACTTTCATTTTGCATAGAGCCCTGCAAATTATGTACACAGTCCTGATAGTTATACTAGTTGGCCAAATTGGCCAATAACTTGAGCAAAATTTAGATGTCACTTATAATCACCTAAAAAGACAAAAGGCATCTTAAAAATTCCAAGCACTCTTATTCTAGGGTTTTTGTTTTAAATACTATTTTAAAGACATAAAAATTAAATGTTTATTTTAGAAAAGCAATGAAGTTTCTCTTGTGGGTATAAATGGTACCTTTTAATGACCAGAAATATTCGACCCAGTTACAGTGTAGCTAAGATATTTACTTTATGAGCTCACAGAGCTTGGTCATATCTATTCAGCCCATCTCACATGGATAATTAGCGGCTAAAAACAACCAACCTAAGATTGTTCTATTTTCTCCTTCATTATATAAGCCATCCAGGAGAAAGTATCTGTGGATGTTCTAATTATTAAGAAACGCTGCATAGAAATCCTGCTGTAATTCAACAGTTGAGTAGCTAATTCTTCACTTTGTCCTAGATAAGCCTGAGTGACTATTTTCCTATTAGTAGTTGCTATTATTTTATGTGTTTTTTTAAAATTTACTTCAAATTCCACTTCTCCCTCCACCCTCCCACCACACACTCTGGTGCAAGCCGTTGTTTCTCAGTCTAGTTGTGTAGGACACAGCTCCCTGGCCCGTGCTGGTGTTACGAGCCTTGTGCTCACCCCCCCCACCCCCAGCTGAGGCAGTCGGTCGCCAGTCCTCAGTCGGCCACTCAGAGCAGCTCAGCGCAGCCTACGTTGCCTGCCTGCCAGCCACTCCCCCACTGCCCCTCATGGCAGCTCACGCCAACCTCCGGCCGCTCACAGCAGCCCAGCTCCAGGGAGAGCCCTTGTTCACAATCTTAGCTGTAGAGGGCGCAGCTCACTGGCCCAGGTGGGAATCCGACCAGCAACCTTGGCGTTAGGAGCAGAGCGCTCCAACTACCTGAGCCACCGGGCCGGCCCTATTTTATATTTTAATCCAAAGAATGGTTTTTTCTGCCAATAAGCAGCCAGAATATGCTTTATCCTTCTGAGAGCAGGATTCAGCAATCTACTGTGCTCAGGTCAGGTCTAGGGGTCAGATCCTGTTTATATAAAGTTTGATAGGAACGCAGCCACGCCCACTTCCTTGTATCATCTGTACTGCTTTCTCACTCCAAAGGCAGAGTTGAGAAGTTGCTTTGGAGTTCTATGGCCCACAAAGCAGAAAATCCATACTGTTTAGCTATTTACAGAAAAAAATTGTCGACTCTTGTCCTAGAAGAATTTCTCTCACTGAAGTGCTTTTCCTAATGAAACAGACTCAGCTTCTTGCGCACAGGTCTGTAATCTGTCTACTTGCACCAGTGTCTACCGATAGTCAGCCTACAGTGCCTGGCCAGAAGCTGATGAGTGATCTGGAGCACGCACGCTCCCTCACACCAGAACCAGCCCTGCCACATGATCCCGACTTACCTGTTACTGCTGAAGCTTTGGTTCCATCTTCACTGACTTCAATTTTTGCTTTTTGCAAGATGTGAGAAACATGAAGGTTTTCTGACCCTGTTTCCAGAAAATAAGACAAAAAACAGCATTTGTTTGGTATGCTGGCCATCTGTTTAGTTGAAGAAGTAACCTCAGCCATGGCAAATTCCAATTCTTAAAAGGTGGTAGAGAAGAAGTGACCTCTTACAATCCCAGTGACTGAAGGTGACTGAAGGCTATAGGGTGACTGTCACCTGCGGTCTCTGCTAAGTGAACTGTGATAACGCTTTAGAGAAGGAAGTCCCAAAACCCCCAATGTGTTAGTGCTCAAATGCAATTCAACTCTGATCACTAAACATTTTATAAGGAAATAAATGGGGTGGCTGGTTAGCTCAGTTGGTTAGAGCACAGTGCTCTTAACAACCAGGTTGCCGTTCGATCTCCACATGGGCCACTGTGAGCTGCGCCCTCCACAACTAGATTGAAACAACTACTTGACTTGGAGCTGAGGGTCCTGAAAAAACACACTTAAAATAAATAAAAGTTAAAAAAAAAAAGCCCATTAATAATTTTTCTTTCTTTCTTTTTTTTTAAGATTTTATTGGGGAAGCGGAACAGGACTTTATTGGGGAACAGTGTGTACTTCCCGGCCTTTTTTTCCAAGTCAAGTTGTTGTCCTTTCAATCTTAGTTGTGGAGGGCGCAGCTCAGCTCCAGGTTCAGTTGCCGTTTTTCTAGTTGCAAGGGGCACAGCCCACCATCCCTTGCAGGAGTCAAACCGGCAACCTTGTGGTTGAGAGGACGCGCTTCAACCAACTGAGCTATCTGGGAGCTCAGCGGCAGCTCAGCTCAAGGTGCCGTGTTCAATCTTAGTTGCAGGGGGCGCTGCCCACCATCCCTTGTGGGACTCCGAGGAATCGAACTGGCCACCTTGTGGTTGAGAGCCCACTGGCACAAGTGGGAATCGAACCAGCAGCCTTTGGAGTTAGGAGCATGGAGCTCTAACCGCCTGAGCCACGGGCCGGCCCCAATAAAAATTTTTTTAATAAATAAATAAGACATAAAAACAGTAGAGCTTTAAAAAGGAAGCCCGTTTTTCCAGAAGCAGCAAGCCAATGTTATTTTTCACTTAACAGATTGTCAGATCCAAGAAGGATTTCAGATGGCATTTAGAGATGTGAAAACTGAGACCCAGAGTGTTAAAAAACAAAAGCCACTCATCTCATGGGCATATTAGTGAGAGAAGAGTGTCAAGTATGAGAAGAGCGTAGACTGCTGTGGAGGGCCAGACGCAGAAATGCTGTTGTGCCGCTGGGACCGTCTAGTGAATTCACTTTACCATTCCAGCAAATCTTTACCATTCCAGCAATACCCACTGGATGCAGCTTTCAGAGACAATGCAAACGAAACTTAGTATTAGCCTCGATTAGACATAGGTCTGGATGCAAAGGGTAAAAGTGCTTTTTGCGTCATTTGGTTTTAAATTGTCTGTACCAATGCTCGGCTCTACCATGACCGATGGTGAGTGAGAGGCACGTCTGCAGGGCCCAAGTCACCTGCAGGGTTAAAGAGAATCTCTCAGGAGAATTTTAGGTACCTACCCTTCCCTCTGAACACCTGTGAACTTCCTGGGGACATTCTGTAGTTTTCCCTGGAGGGAAAAGTGCAGGTTAAAACAGTGCTTCTCAAATGTGATTGGGCTGAGGAATTCGGGAATGTGAAGATTCTGATTGAGGAGGTCTGGGTCAGACCCAAGATTGTGCCTTTTAAATAGGTTCCCAAGTGATGAGAATGCCACTGGATGGGGATGTGAGAATATCAGAATACCCATGAGCTGCAGTTTCACCAGGGAAGTCGAGTTTCTCCCAGGACAGGTACTCAAGTGTTTATTAGCAGGAAACTGAGGCTGGGAAGGAACAAATTCCTTCTCACTCATGGGGAAAAATACAAAATGGAGTATAAATAATGTTGAAGCCATGATTTTTCTTTGGCAGGAGGTTGCTATGCTCCAAATTAAAAAGACAAAGGACCAACCATTCAAACTTAACTCCAGGAACAGGTCCCTACATTGGCAAATTAAGGGCTATCATAGCAGCTGTGTCCTCGATGTCTTAGCAAAGAAAAATTCTAATCAAACTCCTTTGCATTTATATTATTTCAGGTTAATGGTCATGAAATGCCAAAATACATACCTGGATATAGAGCATGCCTGCTTTTGTTTCATGGAAATTAGCAAGTATAATATTTGAGAGCCCCCCAAAATCTTGATTTTTCAAACACAGAGAAAAAGTTTGCATTTGAAAACAAAACTAGTATCTAATTAAGAGCCAACTTTTTA
This sequence comes from Rhinolophus ferrumequinum, assembly GCF_004115265.2. Lineage (NCBI taxonomy): Eukaryota > Metazoa > Chordata > Mammalia > Chiroptera > Rhinolophidae > Rhinolophus > Rhinolophus ferrumequinum. The sequence continues at coordinate 12,438,084 of NC_046291.1, read as the reverse complement.
AGTAATAAAGACAATACACAAAATACTTCTCTAACTGTGGAGTCACCTGGGCTTCAGATGAGATGTACATGTGAAATGCAAGGATGACTGACTCATGCTGATTTCAGTGATTAAGGATCAATAGCGTCATTGGCTGATATATCAAATTAAACCTTGGGGAGGTTTAGGGCAATGCATTCCTAATTTTGACCTTTTCTGTCTGAACAAATCAGAAACTCAGTTTGTAACACAGTCTTCAAGTTTAAGAACAAGTTTTAAACTGGACATACTTGTGATTTTTGCAAAATTTGCCTTCGATGGGTCAAACATATCGGTGACACCAAGAGCTTTCAGCGGCTCCTTCAGATCTGTTTGTGTTACAGCTGTGAACCTAGCATGAAAGGAGAAAATAGGGGGGAAATCATTAGCCTTTAAGTGATATAATCAGTGCCAGTGGAAAAATGTTTATGATCAGGTTCTTTTCTTAAGCACACTCTGAACACCAATCTAAATTGTATTGTAAATTTTCATCTCAAGATTTAAGTACCAGGTAAGTAGAGAACAACTCATCTCTCAAACACTTAGCTGTCAAAATAAGTGGCACACATTGTATCGTGTTTCTTTGAAAACAAGACCTAGTTGGACAATCAGCTCTAATGCATCTTTTGGAGCAAAAATTAATATAAGACAGTCTTCTTTTACTATAACATAATATAATAATAATTATAATAATAATTATAATATAATATAATACTGGGTCTTATATTAATTTTTGCTCCAAAAGATGCATTAGACTGATTGTCAGGCTACGTCTTATTTTCGGTAAAACACGATAACAGCAAGAAGAAGTGTCCTCATCCTTATGGGTTACAGGCTCCCTGTTCCAGTACTCAGGAAGATACACAGAAGCTGCTTCTCTTATGCTGACAGGGAGATGCAGGGTGTCGACAAGTGTCTGGCACTCTGTAATGTCTACAGTTCTTCCCTATATCCAACTAAAGAGCCATCATCTTGGCTGCTGTAAGAACCATCATCCTTCCTGGGACTGGGGATGTTAGAAAGAGAGGAGATACTTTCCTACTCGTTTACGTTGGGATTCTGAAAGCATTTTACTGTTAAAATGAGAGCAAGCATTAGGAATAGGTGTCATGGTATTACATTTGGGTGGAATATGGGTTTCTTGAATATTTGTGGGCTATCTGGTCTTACAGCCATATGTATGTCAGCTATTAAACCTATCATCAAAGGACGTTTTACCAGATATAATCACACCCTGTGGGAGAATAACAAGGGTAGGTGAACAGATTCTCATCACACATGGGCTATAGTGGTAATTTACCATTATAATGGTACTTTACCTGCAATGTACCATCTTATTCATTTATAACAAGGATTGCCTACGTGAAGGCTTATTTTATAACAAAAAATAATCTTGGGAGGATTACTAATACTTATTATCAATGTACTTCTCTGATTTCTTAACTCAGTGACTGGAAATTAAAAGCTATTAGAACTGGAAGGTATTGCCCCCACCACTGAGGCCTGGGTGGTCAAAAGCCCTAGAGACTTGTGGAACAATAACGTTAAAAACTTCGTAAAAAGGGGACATTCATTGCCTCCTTCACAGAACCAGGTAAAGCATTCTCTGACCTGTTTGAAATTTAGGATTCAGACAGAATTCGGGATTACCTTTCCCTTGGATTCAAGTTACAATGGCTCAAATTCCATTTCTAGTATATTTTCCGGGTATAGAAAAACTTCCCTAGATACTGTGAGAATTCTGCATTGGTGGTTTCAAAATATTTCTTTACTATGTAGAGTTTGGAACTTGGTCTTCAGCAACTTCCAGCTAAAACTTAAATAACAAAAATAAAACTCCTTATCAAAAACACACGGAGCACTACTAAACTTTACTGTACTTTCATTAGAATATAATGATAGGCACGTGTTTTTCGCTCTTTGGAACAGAACGAGATATGCTAAAAGCTTTGCAGTGGCACAGGAGCTTGCGGTTTTTGGGGAGGCTCAGAAGTCACGTTGCCTTCTCTCCTTTCCCGTTGCCATCCTGCTGTAGAACAGGCACAGGGATAAAAACAAAACTTTTACAGGAGAGCTTTGTATTCCTAACAGGCAATTTCTGCAGAATAAAAGGGGCTTCATGGTGTGCCATAGTTGAGCCTCGTACTGTCTGGTATCTCAAGGATTGAGCACTTCCGTTGTTTTCTCTTTTAGGAAAAGGAGCTCCTTACTTGGGCAGGATGACCTGCACCCTTTTGGGCACCATCATGCTCTTCCAGCTGTCGATGGTCTTGGTGCTGATGTGAGGGATGATGGCAGAGAGTGGGGTGGAGCTCTCGCTTGGCAGTGCGATCAGCATGCTGATGCTGTCTCCATGGTAGGGGAGTTCAATGAAGTTGTACCAGAAGCCGCCGGGGGTGCTGGTCGACCCTAGAGAAATCAGAGGCAGGGTCAGTGTATCCTCGATGACTTCCCGACGTGGCATGAGTGGTTGCTGATCACCAGGGTAGCTCCAGAGGGAAGAGAGCTATTCAGGGTGAGAACTTCCGTTTTCCAAAAATCACTTCCTTAGAAGGACAGACATAAGGACAATGTTTTTTTCCTTCCCCAGGAAAGACTTCCCTTTCTCCACAGAATGCCTCTGGGCGGCAGTAACATTACATTAATTCTGCTGAGTAGAATTTAACCAGATCATAAGGCACGTAGAACACCGTGCTTTGCAAGATGTTGACCCTCACCACACGAATCAAGGAATGAATCTGAGCTGCCTTAGAATGATTCTTTTAGCTGAGCCTGTGTGTCTGCTGAAGACACAGGAGGGAGGAGACAAATAGCGTCCACTGTCCAGGGCACACTGTGCCAGACCCATACCAAAAACCATTCAACACATTTAGAATCTATAGTGCCCCACGACATAGGTATAAGCAGTCTATTTTACTACCAGGGAGGCTACAACTAAAGAAATTAAGTAACTTACCAAGGGACACACAGCTAAGAAGTGGAGCACAGGACTCAGGCTCAGTATACGTCAAATGCCGAAGTCGATCTTCCCACTTCGCTACCCTGACTCCCTTGTCATTCATTCTAATAACTATCAATAGGGCTTTTAGATACTTTAGGGTACTTGTGCTTACTAATAGAAACCCAAGAAGGATTTAAACCAGCATTTGTCAAAACGTCGTCTAGACAACACACAATCTGTAAGATGCTGGGGAGACAAAACGCATTCCATATACCAGTAAGTTTAGGACAAACTGAACCCTTGAGTCTTCTTGCAGATTCACAATATAGTCAATATTATAAAGGCTTCAAGGTATTCTGAAGACAACTGGTTAACTCTAGTTATCCCCAGGTTTCCCAAACTAATTTGATCTTACAACCCTTTCATCCCATGTAAAATATTCAAAACATTTAGCAACTGAGCAGCACACCTGAGCATCGCCAATTAGAATGGATGGAAGTGTTGCTGGTGAGAAGTCCAGCTTGTGGGTACAGGGCCCAGAGAGGCCATTAAACCCCTGGGGAAAGAATCTTCCACAGAGCATGCCTTAGGATCCCGTGAGAGCTTTGCTTTAGGCATGTAATGGGAAAGTATAAAAATTAACGAGGTGAATGGAAAAAACAGCATTTCTTGATTGATGGTGGATTTCTGAAATATTTTATTAAACACCTCAAACTTTTTAAGAACTTGGTGACCTTGGTGCGGTTACTTAACCTCTGTGTGTCTCTGAGTATGGAGGATGGAGGGATCAGGGATACTAAAAGTGTGTACCTCACAGGGTTGTTGAGATGATTAAATGAGAAAAACATATATAAGGTACGTAGCAGGGCCTGGCCCTTGGTGGGTGCCCACTGAACACTGGCCCCCGTCTTCTTCTTCCTCCTCCTCCTCTAAATAACCTAGAAGGAAACCGTATTTAAGGAAAAGAGAAAAGCGGAATCGAGTTTTTCTCATGATTTCCACTTGGGTTTTCTTTGGGGATGACATTTGCCTATCACTGCACCTGAGACAAGGAATGTCAATAAGCCAGGTCCCCATAGATGGTGGTTGGGAGGGAAGGACTGAAGAAGAGAGACAGCCAACTTTGTCACATCATAAACACTTTTAGCTATAAAACAGTGATAAAAACAGTGAGGCAATTAGAATGTATGACACTACAGAATGACACTGCAGATTTTCCTTAAGGAAGAAATCGGTGGCAATTCCTGGAGTGTTTAGTATACTCTGTTCCCATCTGCTACGCCTGCTGGCCTGTTCAGAGATGCGCGTGAACTCTCATTCCAGCCTGGGTTCTGTCTTGGGGCTTCTTTCATGTTTACTTTTACCTTGCATAATAAAATGGTCTCAGCAGAAACTGAAAAGTCAGCGGGAAAGTGAGAAAAAAAATCACTTCCTACTAAGCCCTTTAATCCTCAAAGAAAACATTAGGTCCCTACTCTGTCAGAGTTAATTTTCAGAAACTGTGAAATTTGGGAAGTAGTTAATAAATGATTACTCGGGGGCATGGAATAAGAACCTGGAGGCATTTGCTAACCATTCCCAGAGATATTTACCGGTCATGAATAATAAAAACTTAGGAGCTGAGGTGTGTTCCTGGAGGAGAGAGAGCCTCTCCTTCCACCAGTTAACCCAGCCTCCACTGGGTACATCATTAACTCATCAGTAATACCATGAATAACTGACTGTTAGCCATCGGACATCCAGTCACTCACATCTGTCTCATGGTTCCTTTCTCCCTGGTCCCCACTTGCGCTTCTGATCACAAGAGCTGATGACACACGTCAGCTCGGATGCATCAGGAAACACCCTTTCCAGGCTCATCTTTACTTGGTGGCTTGAGGAGCCAGGAAACAAAATAACACTTTTCCTCTCCTTACACCTAGTCACTAAAGTACTGCTTTCATAGCATCATTTCATAGAGGACAAACGTACAGGTGAAAGACATGAAATCTGGAGTCACAAGACCTCGATTCAAATCCTGCCTCTGACACGCACTAGCTCTGGACTTGGGCAAATACCTTAACTCCAATCTCCCTTTATTTATCTGTACAGTGGGATAACAGTACCTACCATACAGAGATGGAAATTAAATGAGAAAATATATGCACAGTGCTCAGCACACTGGCCACACATAGCAAGAACTTGCACCTACTGATGTCGGCAGCTTTGTAAAACATTTCACGTCTTGAGTGTTCGGTTGCTGCTCAAACAGTTGAAACACAGACTCTCCATCAAGAGAAACCACCACAGACTACAGAGGAGCACAGCCCCTAGGCAGAATGAGTCATGCAAGGAAAGGTTGTTTGGGAACCTGGTGTCACAGCAGAAAGCCTGTCATTGTCCTAGATCTGTTCTCTTTAAAATGTCCTGTCCTGGACCCTCAATTCTTTATCTTCTGGGAAGTAGAATGAATGTTCTTCAATGAGGGTAACTTTTGGAGTATATAACAATGTGAATGAAGCAGGCTCCTTCAGTTTACAAAGAAGGGATGATATGAAAAGGGAAAAAGCAGTCTTTTACCTTGGATGAATAGTCATCAACAAAACTAATGAAGAAACAATAGGCAGAGAATCAAGTATTAAAAATAGAGAGATGATTTAGAACTTTCTGTAAATGGCGGATAGATGATCTGGAAAGCTCCCTAAAATACTCTGATTCCTATTTTAAGTTCTATAAGAAAGGAAGTAGTAACTAGGCTCCCTGAAATGTTCAGAATTCCTCTCTGCCTATAAAATCAGGGAGAATATTTTAAATATTTAATATCAGGAAAGCCTGATAGATGAAAGTCCCTCTAATGACCTTTTACTACAAGTAGCTTTATGATTTCCTGAGTTCTTAAGGAACTGTTCAGGCTATATTTCAGTATATGTGTGTATATACATATATGTATATATATATATATATATATATATATATATATAGATGTATGTATATATATATGTAAAACACACACACACACACACACACACACACACACACACACAGTGGGTAGACCCACTGCCTATAGTCTATACTCAGGCTGAAGAACAAAGGGAGCTTGGGGAGAGTTGATGGGGAAGGAGGTGTGGTTTAAGCAACGGGGTGAGTACTGGTGCTATTTGCTGAGCTAAGGAACACTGGGCGGAAAACTAGATGGATGAGGGCAACGATGTATTTATCTATGGAACTAGAACTTAACAGACAACCAAATAGAGAAGTGATATGGATAGGTATAAATTGGAAGCTCAGAAGAGAGTGGAATCTGGAAATATATTGATATATTGGATGTTTATGTACACACATATATATGTATATCTGGGATTCTTTGTGCTCTTTTTCAAAAAAAATCTCTAAGTCTAAATTTATAACCATAAAAAGAAAATTTGTAATCACTTTGACTCAGCAATTTCTATTTGAGGAAATTACCTTTAGCAGATCCAACACAAGTACCTATGTATAAGAATTCTCACTGCAGTGCTGTTTGTTGTAGGAAAAAAGTAAATGGCCATCCATAGGATATGATATATTTATACCATGGAATATTATGCAACTGATAACAGGATCAAGTAGATCCACATTAATTGACATAAAATATATTCCAAGATATACTATCTAATGAATAAAGCCCATTATATAATAGAAATTACAGTGTAATCCTATGTATGCAAAAAAGTCTCATAGACATATTTTATATATCCATAGAAAAGGTCTCGAAAATGATATCCTAGCACTCAACAGGGAAAAGCTGGGAAATGGGATTATTGGGGAACACTTGCTTTCTGCCTATATACTGTTGTGTTTGAGGATTTTGCAATGAGCATGAAACACTCTTCTACTAAAAAAAGATTTCAAGGCTTTTTTTTTTTTTTAGAAAACTTTCTATCCTCAAAGTGCTTATACTTTATAGGACATAAGTCGGAAGGGTTTTCCCCTCCTCTTCTATTGTGTGTCCTCTCCTTCAGGGTACTAAGTGAATCTTCTCAGAGAGCTTCGTGACGTTTGGGGGGAAAGTCAGGAAGCCTGATCAATGGGATGGCAATGTTTCGGCAGGGTGACCAAGGCCAGTGAGGCCTGGTGAGGCCCAGGAAACCTTGGACAGGTGGCACCAGAGGCCACGTGAGTGGGTTGCGCAGGGCAGCCTGGCCTGCCTCAGCTGGCACTGCCCATCTCGGAGCCCTCGCTGGTCATGTTGGCCAGTCTGTGCTGAGACAGGCAGAAAATGGGTGACCGGCTAAGTGGTCTGTAGTCATAAAAACAAATGCCTGCTTGCGGCCACCACACCCAGCTGTGCTTTCTTCAGAGCCACAAGACAAACCTGCCCCGTCTTTACGTGAAAAGCTGCTTGCTGGCCAAAGTGGGAAACCAGGGAACATGACCCCCTGTACTGTGCTGCAAGGCCCATGAAAGGACCTGGGTTCCAATCCCAGGTGACCCAGTAAAAACCTGATGGCAGGCATAGAGCGGAGGGCAAGAAGGACCGCACCACACTGTGTAGTTTCCATTGGTGAGGGGATGAGAATGGTGCAGAAGGCGGCTATGGTGTTCCGTGCTGAATTCAGTGCAGATTAGTCAGAGTCTGACAGGACATGGACAGGACATCAGACTGGGTCATTTAAGCAGAGTTTAAGGAAGGGACTACTTATAAAGCGTGGGTTGGGAACAGAGAAATCATTAAGGATAGTAGCCTGGGCTACAAACAGTTGGGCACCATTACCAGCCTCTAGGCTGGGAGGACTGAAGGGAGGGGAGGTGACCCAGAGAGAAAGAGCTCTTGGACACACCCTGAAGGCAGGAACTAAGACCCTGGTGGAGGGACGCAGTGGCCCTGGTGACTGCAGGGAGAGGCCTGGGGAGTCAGTGCCCCAACCCCTCTCTCCTCCCTTACCCCTATCACCTGCTGGTTCACCCACTAGCCAACCCAACAGGAAGCGAGAGCGCAAGAGAGCCCACCGACGCAGCCTCCTGGGGACTCAGAACAGGGTGGAGAAGAAAGGGTCCGGATCAGGGAAGACATCCAGCATACAGAGTTTGAACCTTGGACAATAGGAATGTATCTGTATATTACTTTTTGTGAAATTCACACATGTATTCTTAAACAAATCAGTTCTTAATTGAAGAGCTCCCCAGGAGATATAACTCCCTCTCTGGGGACATCCTATATTCAAGAAAAGTGTGTTACCTTCATTCTTGCAAACACAAACATTTTAATCTTTCATGGAAGTGTCTATAGAATCCTTGCATTTTAATCTTTGACTACTGACTTATTTGTTATTTTTCAGCAATAGAAACACACAGTAAATGAGGTCCCCTCACTTTTTATTTTGTTAGAACGCAGAATGTTCTAACAAAGACTAACCTAAAATAAAATTACTTTGGATCTGAGCTGATGGCCGTGTTGGTGTTCCAATCTTCCTGGGCAACATAACCTGAGAGTGACTTTTGTGCAAATAGCCTTTTATTATTCTCAGTTGCTTCACAAGATACCTTTCTATGGGACTTTTAAATACATATTATTGTTTTAAAAAAATTTATTGAGTGAATGACAAAATTTTACCAAGAAGCTTGATGAATGACAAATGGAAAGTGACTTTGTTTATGGTGTCCCTCACATGAGTTGTTCTTTAATTTAAACAATTGGGTAGCTGGCAAAATACTGAGCAGTGCTGGAAGCTAATATATACTGAATATGCAAAGGAAAGACTCAGGACCTACATGTCTAGGTGAAGATTGGAGATATCGAGGCTAACTTACAGAGGAAAAAGAAGATTAGCTTAAATTGGACCACAAGTGCTTTCATGAAACCAGGTTTAAAAAGCATTCACCAGACTTAGTTATCTATGCTGTAGTAATGACATCAGGGATTGGTCTTTTAAAATTTTTTCCCTCATTGTAAACTTGATACATAGGAGGTCTGACAAGTAAGTTCACGAACTCATCCTAGAAAAAGTACCACATACCTCATTGCTAAACATCACTATGCTCACCCTCAAAGTACTCCCTTTGGGAAGCTATGCACTGATGCCAGTGCCTAGTCCACCCTTCAAAGCAATTTTGGAACTCTTTTTGTGGAATGGACATCAGAGCTGTCATCGTATTACCCTTGATGTCCTAAATGCCATCAAAATGTATTCCTTTCCATATTTCCTTTATCTTCAGGTAAAGAAAGAAGTCATTGGGGGCCAGATCAGGTGAGTAAGGAGGGTGTTCCAATACAGTTATTTGTTTACTGGCTAAAAACTCCCTCACAGACAGTGCCGTGTGAGCTGGTGCATTGTCATGATGCAAGAACCATGAATTGTTGGCGAAAAGTTCAGGTTGTCTAACTTTTTTGCAGTCTTTCCAGCACTTCCAAATAATAAACTTGGTTAACTGTTTGTCCAGTTGGTACAAGTTCATAATGAATAATCCCTCTGATATCAAAAAATGGTTAGCAATGGCCTGGCAACAAGTTCGCAAAATTAATTGTCAGACTTCGTATTTTTAAAAATTTCAAATTCAAATAAAAAAAATAATCATTTGGAATACTACCACTGTTAACATTTTATCGAACATCCTCTAAGACATATCTCCACAGACGTACAACTACATAGAAAGTATTTTACATAAATGAGATGAATCAGCATCTACTGTTATATAACATGTTTTCTGAAATCAACCATATAAAATCTTTCTACTTATGTAAATCTAAATCTAACTGTCACATGATGTGTTCCATTGTATGTATCTGGCTTCTATTTATTTGCTAGAGTGTGATTAGCTTCAGAGTATGAATTCCTTGGTGTGGGAAGGGCACTAGGAAGTCCTCCAGACCAGGGCTCCTCGTCACCAACAATGCTCAAGGGCGCCCCCTACCCCCACACAGAGCTATGACTGGGCTTTGTCAATCTTTATGATGTTTGCTAATCTGACAAGTGGAAAAGAAATCGAATTTTTACTTTTATTTTTAATCTGGTGATGTAAGATTACTAATGATGAACTGAGAAGACTTTCAATATGTTTAATGCCCATTTATACTTATTTTGTGAATTACCCTTTCATCTTTAAATTTTCCACCTAAAAGCCTATGTGTGTTATATATTCATATGTAATCTTTGTAAATAATACAAAGGCTTACCATGAGCTTTTAAAGAATCTTGCCCTCGCTTCCCCTGCCCCTTTTTAAAAATGAAAAGGCAGGTTTGCTCTTGAGCTAAGTTAAGGCATTCAGGGCCTTTCTGTGGCTGGTATGTTCTAGAACGGAGCCTCGCCAGGTGTGAACTTACCGCTCTGGAACAGGGAGAGCTGGGCTAGCATCGGCACTTGATAGGACTTTCCGTCGGCTGCCACGAACGTACGTTTCTTGGTGTTCTCAGGTCGAAACCGTGATTTCCACAAACCCTTAAAGTACAGGGCATTGACCAGGACCATTCTGGTGAGCATCCCGTCGATAAGATCTGGGGAGAGCAGGCTGTCGATCATACCTGGGAGGTCACAGAACAAACAAGGAGGAAACTCAGGATTGGCAATCATTTGGGGCAAAAGGCAGCTGTTGGGCGTAGAATGAAAAATTAAAGGAACCCGTACAAGATGTGAATAAGACATGTTTTACAACATCCTTTTCTAATTTTTTATTCACTAAAACTTCAAGATGAAAACAAGTTAAAAATCAGAGACCAGGAAAGACTTTAGAGATCCTCTATTTAGGGATTACCAAATTTTTCATCAAGAAAGTCTTTTATAACTATTCCCCATCAGCACCATGCTTTAGAAAATTTTACTCATGTAAATAAGCTATACTTAATTAATTTCCCTATTCTTGCTAATAGCTGACAGGTATGACTGCCAGTGACGGTGTTTGGTCAGCACAAGATACGCAGCTGTGCTATGTTAACCACTGAGTTGATCTAATCCCACTCAAAATAAAGGAACACTTCAGCCTGTACAACGTTATCAACGGTAAATGCTTCATTCTTCTAAGATTTTAGAAATGTTGAGCATCAGTTTGTAATCTGTGGTTATCACAAGGCCCTGGAACTAAAGAAGAGTTGAAATTAAAATTGGTGTCTATATTTATGCGTCTGGGGTCAAGCTAGACGGTAATATTACAGAGATAAAAAGAAATGAAGTGTGTCCTAGAACTCCTAATTATGAAGGAACACACCCCTCACAAGATGTCAGGAGTGTGTCAGGAGTGAAGGAGGAACCACAATTGTTCTAGAATGCTCTTGTGAAGGCACAAAGACCCTCAAAGTGCTCTCTCTCTCTCTCTGTGCTTGACGCTTTGGTTTTTCATTTAGGTTCCTTTTGCTTTGTATTTGAAGTCAGCTGTGTGTGTGTGTGTGTGTGTAAGAGGGATCACTAATACCCAAAGCTATTAAAAATTAGTTTAAGGTAGACTTTAGCCCAAGAATATTACAAAAAAAAAAAAAAAGGAGAACGACTACATCGTATAAATGCAAGTTATATGTCAAGTGGTGATAGTAAAACCAACGGTTTTGGAAAACGCAAGAATGTCTAATTCATCAGAGAGAACTTTAAGTCCTTTTAAATGAAGCTCAAGAAGATTCTGCTGTACAACGAAAATATGTTTAAATAAACCACGATAAAGAAGCCGACCTGAGGTTTCCTTCACCTGCAGCACGCTCAGTAAGACAGTTTCATGACTGCCTGTTACTTCCACAAGGGGGCACCAACGCCACCTTACCTCGGGATAGGAAGGAAAATGCATGAGCTATAAATACACAGCCATCGTTCGATACAAGGCCGACCTCTGCGAACAGACCGTCCTGTGGGAAGGAAGTTAGAACTGTGCTCCAGCGATAGCCAGCTCCTTAGAGTTGGTTCCCCGATAGCGAATGTTTGTTGCCTTTGCTGGGAACAGCACTCAGTCCAACCCCCACTTGCCCTTAAGACATAGCTCAGTGGTCCCCTCTTCCTGTATACTTTTCTGACCCTCCTACTGATCTCCCAGGAGTTTCCATAAAGCACACTGCTCAGCACCACCATTACACAGCGCTGTGTTATTCGAGATGAATTTAATGTGTCGCTCTCCGCCAACCGAACCACGGAGTGCACAAGAATGAGGACCCTGTCCTTCTTTCATTTTAAAATCACACTTAGCTCTATGTTCAGCATGTTGTCAGTGCTCACTAAGTATCTGAGGAAATCTCTTCAGCCCTGTTTGCTGAGGTAAAGAAAACCTCTGATTGCCACTGATAGGACTCAGATATTATAAGGGCAGGAAAACATAAAAAGAAAAGGATAAAGAGAGGAAGGTAAGAAATGTATAGTTTAGAGGCAAGGAGGCACATGGAGGATCTGCCGTCAGTACCTGCCATAACCCGGCATCCATCCTCCATCCATGATTCCACCCAACACTCATATTCACCCACCCACCCACCCATGCATCCTTAGGTGCCTATCAGGTGCCCGGTACTCTTTTAGATAAGAAAACAACAACAACAACAACAACAACAACAACAAATGAACTCTGCCCTCAAGGAGCTATGGATTTGAGAGGTGGAGGTTGACATAAATGACGTGGAAAAGTGTAAAGCTGTAGTTGTAATGACTGCCTTGAGGTGGCAGTACTCAAGGATGTGAGGGCAAATAGGAAAATCTGATTGGTCGGCGAGGTCAAGGACGGATGGGTTCCTTGTGGAAACATTATTTGAGCTAATGGCTAATGGCTATAAAAATAGCTCACACTGGAACATTTGCTAGTGCCAGGCACTTTACCTGTATTATTAGGTTGGTGCAAAAGTAATTGTGGTTGAAAAGGTTAAAAAATTGCAAAAACCGCAATTACTTTTGCTCCCACCTAATATTTTTATCCGCATAACCACCTTAATGTTGTTATAAATATTGCAGCAGGTCTCACTGTTACATCTCCATTTTACAGATGAGAATGCTGAGGGCCGGGGAGGTTAAGTAACTCGCCTAAGGTTACAGTTAATAAATGGTAGAACTGAGATTCAAACCCAGAACTAACGCTTTTAACTATTACGCTATTCACGTGATAGTGTGAAATGAATGGATGTTAACAAGGGGAAAAGGGAAGGGAGGCATTCCAGGCAGCAGGCTGCACATGTGGGGTGTGTGACAGCAGAGAGCGTGAGGCTGTGGAGAGCTGGGCAGGGAGATCCGGGGCCATCACCACACCCCTAGCACACCAAAAAGGGCCTCTGTATTGATTTTTCCACCGTCTGCAAAGGCAGAAGCTGCCATCCCCACAGGGACGGACTCAGCAATCGTCCGCACACGGACTATTCAGCCTCCAGGGTCCTTCTGAGACCTGCCATGTAGGCAAGTACTTCTCAGTGGGGCAGGTCACCCTGAGAGGTAGTCTGGAAATTCGTGGGAACGTTTCTGGTTGAATGGGCAGCGGCCAGAGAGGCGACACGTCCTGTAATATTCAAACAGTCCCACAGAATGAAGACCCTTCCCCTCTCCCTGCATCACTTCCAAACGCCCCGCTGGATAGTCATGTCAGTGAGGAATCTGCCTACCATTATCTGAGCCCAGAATCTTACTCTTTTTCATGTAAACACGTGTCTCTTTTGGGGGCGTACTTTTAACATACACTGAATTTGCCAGGAATGTGACCACCATGCAAATCAAGTGGAGACTATGCTTGTTTTCTGACTTGTCTTGGTCTGCTTTGTTATGTATTCAGGTGTAGCTGTACCCATGGGCTTACCTACTAAACTACATTTATAAATTACTTTTGTTTTTCCTTGTATTACCGTCTGGTATTATATTAACTTTTAACATTTTTTTTATCTGTTGTGTGCAGGCTATACGAGCTATAAATTTCATTTTAGGATAGTACAGAGTATTAAAAATATCTGTTTAAAAAGAGAGAGCTGGGTCTGTGAGGTTGAAAACCACTGCTCGAGTCTCACCGCTGTTCCTTCCCCAGAGATGCAGTAAGCAACTGATTGAGACGATGCACCTTCAAGTGCTTTGACAACTGTCAAGTGGTATTCTAACGTGATTTCATGTTACCATTACTTAGTACAGAAGGTGGCTGGGAGGGCGCAGTGACATGCCAGTCAAACAGCCATCTAGTGTCTGAGTGTCGTCAGCTTCCCACCACTTAGGCCTACACTCTCAGGCCTACACTCTCAAAAAAACCACTAAAGCCTTCATGTTTGCTGATCTCCTGATGGTTTCATGGTTTCAGGAAGGAAGCCCAGATTGCACCGTCCAGGATCAAGGGGGGCCGTGGATTTCCCAAAAGCAGCCTGGCTTTCCTCCCCACTCCAGAGCATTCTTTGTCCATCTCTTCACTAGTCTCTGAAATGGTTCTCACACATGCACGTATGTTAAGTCTGGTGATGACTGGTGGGCATAGACTGGGGGAGAACTTGTTTTACTGCAGAATGTTAGGCACCCCCCTCAGAGATTCTGAGTCAGTAGGCTGAGGTCCGGCCACCTACATTCTAAACATATGCCCCAGGTAACTATCATGCAGGTGCATCAGGTACCACGTTTGGAGAAACATGACCTGCAAAACCAGAGTTTCCCAAGTTTCATCTTTGAGTTTCTTCTTCCTATCGAGTCTCTTTTGCTTCCACTCTTGTGGTCTTAACTCTCCCTTCTATGAAAAGCCTACATTTCTGGACTTAACTTCCTTCTGTCGTTCTGAACCTACCTCTCCTCCTGGATATTTTCACCTGGACTTCCAGTTTACAAATGAACAGGTTTAAAACACCCACATATTAGACATCTCCTCAGTTTAATGGGAAAAAGAGATGCACGTAAACAAGTAATCATTATGCAGAGTGGCAGGCGCTGTAACGGAGGGGCCCAGACGCAGCGGAATCCCATGCCAATCATAGCCAGAGAGGCGGCACCTGCTTCCGGAGGTGACAGGCGTGAGGCAGGGAAGCTAAGGAGAGCGATCCTGAATCTTAAAGGCTGAGAATGACATTTCAAGCAAAGGAGACAGCAGATACAAAAGCAGGAAGAAATGAGCAATAAAACTTGCAAAACAGACACGGGCTTGTGCACAAGAACTCTGGGGATGAGATGCTGAGGGTCTGTGGGGCTGTACTCCGCTCTGTTGCCCATGCCACAGGGAGAAAAATCCCCGAGGGACACAATGAGTGGGGGCATGAAAACGGAAGGCAGGCAGACCGAGTTGTGGGGCCTGCTAAGAAAGGAAAGACGGACCTCTCAGTCGGGTGCTGGCAATACACAGCAGAAGGGACACTGGACTTGCACACACGAGTTAGAATCTTAAAGTCTAACGCACACTTTCATTCACAAAGTGTAAAACCATACAAAACATTGCCTAGGGAACTGTGACCACTCACCCCTGGTTTCGTTTTTAACCCACGCATTGATGGAGTCACAGGCGGCGGCTGGGTACTCAAAGTTCAGATTCCAGACTTTGCACTGAAACACATCTTTGTTCCTCGCGACAAAAGGCACTTCAATTTTAGAGCTGTTGTTCAAAAACATTGCATTAGCCACTGTCACAATATCTTTATTCTTCTTGGAGATGATGGCCTTGTTGATTTTCTTTAAAATTTTACCAAGTCCTAAAGGGGAGAGAAATGAGAAAATGCAGCGGTATTTCCACTAGATTTTAGAAAAGTTATGTTCCAAAGTTATCTTCTATGTTATGGCAAATAAGAACAGTACGAACAAGATAAATATGAGTATGAACAAGATAAATATAAGTAGTAAGAAGCCTTGTGTTAAGACAGGAAGGGAGGAATAAAATAAAGTACGACTGTTAATACGTCTTAAAAATCAGCTGTGCCCCCACCAACAAATCAGGCATATTCACGGCATTTTTAACACCTTCCCCATGTGGATCTCATTCTCCTGGAAGGCTTTCTTGGCACCAGCTCAACAGGAAAGATTGGCAAGCTCCTCAATTATGAAGCCTTGGGGGGATAAATTAAAGGAATCTTCTCAACCTAGTCTCTTTCTCACTTAACAATCCTTTCCTGCCAAAGATTTAAACAATGTGATCCTTTTTTTTTTTTTTTACTTCGGAAAAAAAAATAATAAAATAAGCATTCGATAGACTATAAAAAAACTGCCATGTGCCACCATCCAAGAACAACGTGATTTTTACTTGACATCAAGCTCAAAAAGTAAGGGGATTAATTTTATGGCAAGGTAAGCTTTATTTTACACGGGCCATTCATACAAGCTCCATTTAGTTTTAGAGCATGGAAAAGAGGAAAATAAGTTATAAGGATGAAATGGGTTTCTATAGAGAGCTTGTATTACAGATCCTTCTTACTCGCTTGGCGTCTTTTCAATATGACACTGTCCTAAAACAGTCTGCAGAGTGACCTTGATGGTCGTCTGAGGAGCCAGCTTGTCACTCTGAGAGTGTCTCTTCTTCAGACCCTTTAAACAAGGAAAGGGTAAAGTCTTCCCTGCCACAAAGAGGTGCCCCGTAGGCCTTTGGTAGGCCTCTCAACTGTACCCCTCACGTGTTCTGTGGGGCAGACCTGGCAGGAGGGGGTAGGGCGATTTTATAAGTAAGAGAGCGGCAAACTTCAGAGGCCAAGTCCCAAGCCTGTCCCTTTCAGCCACGCTGCCTCCTCCACATGCCCCAGTCTCCTGCTGGAAAGAGATCAGGGCAGATCTTTCCTCCTCTGCCCCAAACTGTCCTGCCTCCATCCTCAACGAGAGCATCATATTGTGAATTCCCAGAGGCTGAACCTGAACAGCCAGCCACTCGGGCTCGCCTGGATGAGTGTCTCTTGCCAACTGAAGTCAAAATCTACAGCACAACTATTAGCGATTTGGGAGGAAGAAAGGGGTGGGGAGTGGCCAACAGGCCAATAAGCATTACAATTTGGGAAATACTGCTTAAAATGAATGTGGCTCAGCATTAAAACAAACCACCAAAATCCAGTGGCTATTTCAGAATTGTATTGGCCGACAGGGCCTGGATGGCACTAGGAGAGGCCACAAATGCTAGCAGTGGTTCTCTATGAAACTATAAATCACCAAGAGCTTTCTGAACTTCCAAACAAGGGGCAGAACAGTGTGTTCCAAGTATTTGGTCTTTCCATGCTTCTAACAGGTGAACAAACCGCAAACTCATGCAAAACCTGAATGCCGCGTAATCAGAGCAGGGCGATTAGGCATTTGGTGCTGGCAGCTGTGGAGGCCACGCTGAGCCGTCAACAAGGCCTGAAGCACACACATCCCCGTGTCTCTCTTCCTCTCCCAGCTGAAGGCGCCAATACAGTCAAGATTCCTAGGATGTCATGGCTAGCAGAAGTAAAGGACCATGGGGAGGAAAAACCCCTCATTTTCCAGTAAAGTTAACTAAGACCTAGAAGTGGCGAGGATTGGCTCGGGGTCACAATGCCATGAAGGGCTCTGAAGCAAGCCCTACTCCCTCGTCCCTGCAGTGTGGAAGAGGCAGGTGGAAGGTAACTGGGTGGAACAACCCGAGCTAAAGCAAAATAACAGTGTTAGGGCATACAAGCTCCTACGTTACATTTAAATAGATAATCAAATCTCAGGTTTTCTTTCAAGATAACTAAGCTTTTTCTATCAGGCCTTATTATATATATATATACATATATATATATATATATGTATATATAGTAGCTTTTTATTTTGAAATAACTATAGCTTCATAGGAAGTTGCAAAACAGTACATAGGGTGTCCCATTGTGGGGACAGAGCCCCAGAGAGCAGTTTCCAGGCTCTCGGCCTCATGTGGAAAGGTGTTGGCTCAGGTAGTAGATGGCCGTCAGCTGTGGCTGGTTGGCCATCAGCTGTAACCATTGAGCCATTGGCCACTAATATAACTGCCGTGGCTACGGAGGGAAGTCCAGGAGAGAGGAGGAGAGAGGAGGAGAGAGGAGGAGAGAGGAGGAGAGAGGAGGAGAGAGGAGGAGACTGAAGGAGAGTCGGTCGGTTGGCAGCAAAGCAGACAGCAGGTCGCACTCGGGTGAACCCAGCCTCCAGTGAGACTATAGTGGTATGACTTCCCTACCTTTGGCTCCGTGGGTGTTCCCTTCTGGCCTAGCCATATCCTGCGTTATGTGAGGAGCGGGAGCAGAGACCCCGCCGACCGCCCCGCACGACACCCACATACCTCCCCCCAGTTCCTCCCATGGGTGACGCTATGGATGACTACAACACAGGACCACAACCAGGAAATTGCCATTGGTACAGTCCACAGAGTTCATTCAGACTGTTGACATATTGCGTGCGTGTGTGTACGTGTGCGTGTAGCGCTACACAATCTTATCCCACACGGAGAAGCACGTGTCCACCAGTAGACACAGAACAGTTCCATCAGCACAAGGCTTCCTTCTGCTGCCCTCCCACCCACCTTCCCAGCTTACATTTTTAAAAGTGCACTGTGGACACAGAACCACGAGAGCAGTTTCCAGGCTCTCGGCCCTCACATGGAAAGGTGCTCACTTGGGTAGTAAATGGCCATTAACTGTGACTGGATGGCCATCAGCTGTGGCTAGTTGGCCGTCAGCTGTAACCAATGAGCCATTGGCCACTAATATAACAGCCATGTCTACGCTAGCAGCAAATGGGGGCTAGCGAGAAGGTGGTGGCTGGCAAGTGCGGATTGCAGTTAGCAAGGGGTTGGTTGGTTGGCAAAGAAGCAGACAGCAGGTTGCAGATTGTGTGGCTCCTGCTTCTTGTGTCTCCAACCCAGCCGCCAGCGAGACTACAGTGGTATGACTCCCCTATCTATGGCTCCGTGGGTGTTCCTTTTTGGCCTCACCATAGCCTGTGTTCTTGTACGGGGAGCGGAACTAGAGACCCCAGATGGCACCCTGCATGACATGCACCCACAGCCATAATGCATTTATAGCCCTGTACACCATGGAGGAAGGACAGATGGGAAGTTCTCTTCTCAGAGATGAGAAAACTGGCGCATTCAGAGACTGAGTGATGGACCCAAAGCCCCACAGCTACAGAACAGAGGCTGGAATCCAGTTCTCCTAACTCCCAGCACCACAACATGTTGTTTAGAGGAGACTCCCAGGTGGCACCAATGAAACCCCTCCGGGTTGATCTGCCTGCTTCTCAGGGCTGGAAGCAGAGCTCCAGCAAGGAACCCTCCTGATGCAGAACCTCTGCCAGGCCTGCAGCCAGAGCCGAGTGCACGCACCATTCACATTATATTTCATCATTGTGGCAAGCTGCAACTTCGTTCTGCCACTGGCTCCCAGCTGCAGCATCCCCAGGACAGACGCGATCCCATGGGGGGAAATGACGACGTTGTCACGAGGCCGCGATTTGACAATCTGATTGAAAACTTGGATTCCTATGTCAGAGCCTAGTTCCTCCAGAGGCTGAGGATTGAACTGCAAGCACAGAGAGGGCAAAGTCACTGTGGCCACGAGGAAGAAGGGGAAATGCCAATCCATGGTTCCTTCCGGCAAGGCTAACCTGAAAAATTAAAGAAAGAACATTCAAATTCTACTGACACGAACATACTTTTGGGGGACTACTTTGTACTCAATCGGATGTGATTTACTGTACTCAGTATAACTGAATACCTTCTTAATATATGGAAGATAGGACAGTGTAGATTAAATCAGTTTTGACCGTATGTTACTGTTAGGGGCGTGGGGAGGAGGGAGGATAGGGAGTTCTGCTTGGTAGGTCCCAACTAAGTTCTACACACTATTCTGTTATTTGTTTCTCATAGCCACCATTCATTCAATTAAACCAACGTTTACTGAGTGCTACTGTGTGTCAGGCCCTTGTCAACGTAAGTGCTGGCCATACAACCATAAAAAGATGGGCAAGACCCCTGCCCTGCTAGGGTTTCCATTCTAAAGAGAGACAGAAAATAAACCAGGAAGCCATGAAGTGACTTCAGGGAGGGATCAGAGCCAGCACAATGAAACACAGTGATGTCGGCAAATGAAGGGCTGGGGTGGGACCACAGTAGACCAGGTTGTCAGGGAAGCCACCTCTGTGGACGGAACACGTGATTGAGACCTGAAGATGGAAAAGACCCAGCTGGGCACTGAGCAGGGGAAAGGGCTGTACCAGGTAGAGGAATGGCAGGGCAGAGGCCCCGAGGTGGGAACAAACACGGTGTTAGAGGGCGGGGTGGCTGTGAATTAAGGGACCTGGAGGAGGTGAAGAGGAAGGAGGGGTCAGCTCCTGAAGGGCCTGTAGAGCCTGTTATGGCTCTTAGATCCCTTCTAAGGGAGCACACACTCAGGTTGCTATGCTCATAACTATATACCATATAGTTTTTTAACACGAACACATTACTTTCTTAATTAAAGAGTTGTTCATTGAAATAAATTGAAGTGGCAGCCTTAAATCTATAATAGGGCGGAAAATTGGTACATTTATCAATTGTGAGGATGGCATTGTTTATGATATTCTCAATTAGAGATTTTTTTTTTTTAATGCACTTTCTTCCTTGATTACCACTTACCGAGCTCTCTTTGGCTGTGAAAAATAAGAGGCAGGAAATTTACTTGTGTTGATGGAAACACAAATACTTTCCTTCAGTGAGACCCTAAAAGTGACAGAGGGTAAAACAAAAGCAGAATCCGTAGCGTCGCTAATTTGGTTCCTCCCTTATAGACCCGACCTCCTGCTAAGCACGCGTTTTCCGGGAGCCAAGGTGTCCTTCCTGTCACGTGCACTCGGCGTTACGTGCACTCGGCGTTACGTGCACTCGGCGTTACGTGCACTCGGCGTTACGTGCACTCCGCCTTACGTGCACTACACGTTACGTGCACTCCGCGTTACGTGTGGGAAGTTGGGTATGTCTGCAGAGAACAGGAAAGAGGGTCACCTCTTAGGAGACAGGTGACCGGAAGTGAGGGGGGAACGTCTGTGTGGTCCAGGGAAAAGAAAGGGCACTGGGGCAGCAAAACCGGCACTTGGTGTTTCCTTGCCTTCCTTTCCATACACGTGTGCTTCTTCCACCTCCAGGTCATCACAGATGTTCAATAAATACATGGGGAATTAAACCTGATGGCTTATATACTTTCTATTTTGGTTATTTTTCATTGTATCAAAATCGTGTTAATGGAGTGTCACTAGGAAAATGATTGTGCTGAGTCCTGAGCCTCACTTGTTAGCGCCACTTTCCAAGGAGAGAGAAATTCATGGGGGGGGTGGGGAGGTAACAAAAGGTCAGGGACACAAGGTGAACCACTAAGGCCACTGCTCCAGGTGATGGTGCAATTTTCTTATGTTTTGTGAAGCAAGCACATTTTTAAAAATGTAGAGCATTCGGAGTTTCTCCAGAGCTTAATAAAATTATTGTGTAAATGCAGTCTAAATTCAAAACATGCAAATGACCTACATACACTCCTACTTGGGGCTTTCCTATAGCCAGCATGGCCTATTTTGACTTTGGCACCCAGACTGCCTCTACTACCGTAACAATCCCGTGTTTCTTTCAGCCTGTTGGACATTGGAGAGCTTCCAAATCCTGATTATGGAAGCTTTCCTCATTTCATCTAGAAATTAGACATTGTGCCCTCCCTCCCTCCTCTTTTTTCCTGAAGACAAATATTCTCTTTAAAATGAAATATACCACAAAGTCATCATAAGTATAAAACAATTTGTACAATCTTTGTTACAAACGGCCAGATCCGGTGACTGGCGCCAACCTCATCAATCTGAATTGTTGATTCTTACATTATAGTCTGTTCTGGCATCTACCTTCAGCGTGCCATTATCTACACTCCCAAACCTCCCAAAGAAAGCCTCCTGGATGAGCAAATATTTGAACACGTGTTTGAATTTGCACACACATAAAGGACATCAGATTTTTGCTGATAGCTTAAAGTTGATTCACCTAAATGTTACAGATCTATGTAGAAGATTTACAGAAAGGGCCAGTAACAGACAGACATGTAACAGCTCCAATGTCTTCAGAGTCAGCAAAGACAATCTCCCCCCAGAATAGCCACTGTATGTAGCAGAATTATACTTGGTTATGAATATTTGCTAAACGAACAGTTTCATTATGAAGTGGGAGAAGGCAACCATGGGCATTTTTCCTGTTTTCTGGGATTGTGGAATTTTTTGAGAGAGGTCCATGTGCAGTTTCATATCAGTGCATGGGGACAGTGTCAGAGCTGTTGCAGAACTTGGAATCGGAGCTATTTTTGATTGATGTTCTGGACATACTCTTAACTTCTGCTTGGCCTCGGTTTCCTAGGCTCAATGCTCACTCATCTAAACTCACCTGGCACGTACTGACGAAGACTAAGCTTTCACTTCTCTCCAAAATTCCGTAGCCAGGAGAGTGGGTTACTTTAGGCTCATAAAATTCCTACACTGATACATATTCATGCCCCAATAGACAATCTTTTACATAAAATAACTATTGAAGTGATCAGGTTTTGAAATGCTTGCTCTCTAGAATGAGCAGATTCTCATTATGGGAAGAACATAGTAACCTCCTGTCTATTTTTAAGAGAAATTACACTTTAAACTTTCAAATAAGAGAGAAAGAATAGAGATGATACCTAATATATTGCATAGCATCAATATGGAAAATCACGAATCTATTTAAATGTTCCCATTTCCTGAATAATCTTTTCATAACAGTAAAAAAAAGGGGGGGTTCTAGTTTAAGCCTTCAATGGAGGGAGATCATAAACCTATAAATAAAACCATCATCACAGGCATATCCTGCCTAACGTGGGTTTCTCTTTCCCCACGTATTTTTAGTTTCTCTTACTCCAAACCTTTCCTTCTCAGTGTGGGGAATGTTTTTTGAAGTAATTGGGGACTGCTTTGAGCTTTAAGTGAGATTCAGTGTAGTGAATAATTAATCGGTTGGTGGTTTGGCAAATGCCAGACTCAGAGCACATCCCTGCGTTTATAAATGTACCACTCATCAGTGGCAGACAGAGAAACACACTCTCTATAGACCCCATGACTTCAAGCATCACGTCTACTCAGATGATGCTCAAATCTGTAGCTCAATTTCAGTGCCATACTTTCAACTGTTTGCTGCATATGTTCACTTGATTGCTCAGAACACCATCTTGGCCTGAAAAATCCTCTATCCATGGGTAGTGGAGGGCCCCTAGTCGGTGAACTCTACCAACTCTCCTCTTAAAGGGTCACATTTCCTGTTGCTAGTCCTTGGTCTTGCCCACACCCATGCCTGTTTCTCTCCTTTACTCTCCACCTGCTAAGTACTGGTGCTTCCCCTAACTCCTTCCATGGCCTGTGGGAAGCTTTCCCTGACTGTCCAAGATAGGGCTATTCACCTCCTTCTCTGAATTCCCATAGCATTTCCTACCTATACCTCTCATTTTGTCTGTCAAGTATATTTTTTTCCCTCCCAACTAGACTGGAAGCTCACAGAACGCAGGGCTATGAGATGTTAGGATCCTAGTGCCTACAGGGTCCTATTTGGGGCCTTACCATTGGTAAATACTAAATCAGAGGCTGACCCATGGAACTAACCCACACGCTCAAGTTATTTGGCTTGGAATACAAGTCATTGTAAAAATACTTAAGCAATTAAAAGTTAGAAGATGTCATATACAATCTAGATTTAGATTTATTCTCAGGAAAAACAAAAATGAATGGGAGTTCTGGCAACGCAGCTCTCATTCCCCCGGCAAACATTCCTGCATAGCAAGCACCCCATGGGCTGGGCGTGTGCTTTCCTATAGGCCACTCCTCTCTGCCACAGCTCCCTCCGCTGCCTCCTGTCACTTAAGTTACCACCTGCAGCCAGACCCCTGCACTGAACGAATGCCAATCCAAGAAACAAGGGGAGACTAGTAGAGCCGGTCACAAAAGATGAAGCTTAGTTTCAACCTAATAAATTCTTTTTTACAAAATAAAATATACTTTACATATAACACATGAGCTAATGATAAATAATATATCTGTCTGCTCCATTGAGTATAACAAATAAGATGTATGTAAACAGTTTGGGGGAAAAAAGTACAAGAAAGACGCTTCTGGCTCCAACTCTTAGCCAGAGGGTCACATCTATTTTAGGAGGACCCAGGAGTGTCTAATAAATGGAAAGTACTCCATCCTTTAAAAACATTTAAATGGATATATTTTTAAATCTTTATGTCATTAAAATTTCAAATACATGCAAAATAAAATAAATTCCCAGTACCCAACATCCAGATAAAATAATTATAAACTCATGGCTTATTTTGTTTCTTCTAAAATCAAAGATTGTTTTGAAGCAAATTCTAGACATCATATAATTAAAATGTTTTCAACACATACGAGTATTCTAAACCTAAGGAATATATATATATTCCACATATATTAATACATATATATGTGTGTACACAGACACACACACACACACACACACACACTCTCTCTCTCATTACCCCACTTAAAAATTCTTTATATGTTAAATATCTAGTTGGTATTCAAATTTCCCTGATACTCTTCTATTTTTTTTTTATAGTTTATTTGAATCAGGATCTAAATACACTCCACACACTGCAACTGGTTGATATGTTTCTTGTCTTTTTAAAAAAATCTTCCTGTAGTTGCTTTAACTTTTTCCTTGGAACTTTTCTGTCGAAGAAACCAGGGTATTTGCTGTCAAGTCTCCCACAGTCTAGATTTTGCTAATTGCATTCATGTGATGCTGTCTTCCATATTTCCTGTACATTGGTAGACCTGGAGTAGGAGTCTGCAAGCTCCTGGGCCAGATCTGGCCACA
The DNA here is from genome assembly GCF_004115265.2 of Rhinolophus ferrumequinum. Taxonomy (NCBI): domain Eukaryota; kingdom Metazoa; phylum Chordata; class Mammalia; order Chiroptera; family Rhinolophidae; genus Rhinolophus; species Rhinolophus ferrumequinum. The sequence goes on along the minus strand of NC_046291.1, from coordinate 12,413,461 downwards.
CTGTTTTTGTCTGTGGCTGCATTCAGGCTCCTTCAGTCAGCTGAGCAGAGTTGCCCAGTTGCAACAGAGACCGTATGAGCAGCAAAGCCAGAAACATTTACTGCTTGGCTCTTTGCAGGAAAGTTTGTCACCTCTACTCGAGAGGTTAATCAGATTCCAATTTTTTTTCTGCAAGAATATTTCATGGAGGTGTTGTACTCAGTACTGGAAGCAGGTGACCATTTACCTCTTTTTTTGTGATGTTAGCAGCTACTCAGGATCATTGCTTAAGTGCATTGTTTTATTAAGGATTGCCAAATGGTGCTATTGTAATTCTAACTTTCCTTCTTCATTAGTTGAAATACTTCTATAAAAAGAAGTTTCCCATAACCAGCTAGTTGGTTATTCTGAGGTACAGTTTGTACAGCAAAGGCAGGATAAATGCTTGATTCATTTCCTATATTGCTTTCACAATAAGTTGGTTATCCAGCATTCTTAGAGTTGACCAGAGGGTTTTGATTTGTTTGTTTTCTTAGTATAATTTTCAAACTCATGTTTGCAACATATTTTAAGGGTCTCGATCACTGAAATTTTATTATCCTTAATTGATGTTCAAAACGAGCCTCCTCAGGTTGGTGCCTGACCCTTTCATATGACCTCTAGTCTCAATAGCGTCCTTGTTTTCTGGTTTGACAAGACGTTCCAGGCTCGTTTTGCACACTTCCTGTCCTAGGTGGAATCAGCCACTTCGCTAGGAAGCTATGGTTCCTTTTAGCAGGAAACAGTATTTAGAGACCACAATCGGAGAATGCCTGCTTAATAAACTCTAAATTAACTCTGGGAACACTGGGCATTGCTAATGTGGAAAGTCCAAAATGCATTTACATCATTCTCTGGACTATATCCAAATACTGAAATTCAAATTATGAAAGATAGACTATTTAACCATGAATTGGTTTGCCTCCCAAGGCCAGATAGCCCAGGGGAGGCACACTGGATAATGGGAAAGATGGGGGAGTGAGCTGGGTATTAAAGATGGTCTAATATAGTCAAAATGGATCACAGTCATGTGAAGGCAGTGAGTCTCATCCTAAGAGTGGGATCCTAACGACGCAAGTGCCTTAAATGAACAACAGGCACAAAGCATAACAAGGAGAGTTCCCCAATTTACCTCAGGGTGGGGGGAAGGTATGACAACCAGCCCCCCCCCACCACACACACACACCCCTCAGTGAAAGCTGACATTTTCTCAAGCACTGGGAAAATGTTAATATCCTTGTGGTCTTTGTTTCTAGGATCGTCATTCTTAGTACCTAGAGCCCATTATTATTCTGCCTTTGGACTAACCATTTCTTCTAGAGGGGCTACAGCAGGTAGGGAAAGTCAGCATAACAGATTACCATATTTTGCCATGTATAATGCACTCCGACGTTTTTGGCCCAAACTTTCAGGGGAAAAAAATCTTTCGTTTTAATTTTTGTAATTCAAATTTTCATTTGTGTACGCTTAGATGCTTGTTTTTTGTATTATAAAGGAGTTTTAGCATTTATTTTTTAACATATTATGGTACAAGAAATTTTATGTAACAAATAAATACAAAACACAAGTACAAGAAACTTTATGTACCGGTAACAAATTTACGATATTTGCGCATCATAGAAGGCCGAGAACCCTTGGTCACTGCAAGTTCGTCCTATGTTCAACAAAACCGATTATCGTATTCCAGGGTATCATTTTGCATGTGGATATTGTTATTGATTTCTAGAACTACACTTTTAACTCACAAGCACAAATAAAAGAATGAAAAACATTTATACAGATACAGAATTAGTACTATCTATGTATAATGCACATCTATATTTTTCCCTAGTACTTTTGAAAATACATGATAAAAATTTGGGCAAAAAAGTGCACATTTTACACAGCAAAAATATGGTATATTAGAATCATGACATCTCCCAACAGTTTTTCTTCCCAAAAAATAAATGGGAAGGTATTAGGCTGCCAAACTGAGACTTCTAAGTGGCCTTAAGTAGAACTGAATTGCCCAGAAGTCATGCCAAATGTTTCTCACCGATACTTTAACAAGAGGCAAAGGTCTAACTCTTAGGGTGTTTGGCAACAGGCATTCTAGAAACCTTCAGCGGTTGACCTGCAGAGATTATGGCTGGATCTGCAAAGTGATAGTAGTTGGTTTTGCACAAACAATTGGGGTTAAACCTCAAATATGGTCCTATAATGGCAAGAGGACTCTGGTCTCTCAAACCTCTACAAACGTTACTGAAATATGTCCACCCAAAATTGTCTTCATTTTCCAAATGTCTACCACATTCTCTTAAGGCAAGAAGTTAGATGAAAAGCAAAACTAAAGTGCTTTTTCATACCCTGGAAGTGTACTGAGTGTTATCATGTTTTCAAAATGAGTCAGCATCTTTAAACCGGCAGAGAAGAAAGAGGACATGCTAGCTGATCAAAGTGACAGCGCTTGGTGGTTTTAAGTATGGTCTTTCAGGTTACTGGGGAGAGGCTTAGAGACTTCTTCAAATTCTTTCTTAAATTTTTATCGGACTTCAAAGTGTATACTTGATCTACGATGTTAATTAATTTAGCCAAAAATGAACCTAAAAAGAAACTCAGGAAAGAAATGCTCAGCTACCAAAGTGCATGGCTACAATGTCTAAAAGGTTCCTTCAATGAAGGGACATATATTTTTTTAAATATACTCTAACTGACATCCAATGCCTTTCATCCTCGTATCATTCATTCTTAAATCTCTTTTAGGAAGAAGAGGGAAGGGTATGAGAAGAAGGCGATTGGGGCTTTGTTAGTTGGCTATCTTTTAAAATACAAGCTTAGGGGACATTTATTCTCTTTTCCTCTAAGTGTCAGGGAACATTCATCTGAGGTTCAAATCCCAGTTCATCCACTAAACAAGAGATCCAAGGCAAGTCACAATCTTTATCAACCTCAGCTTTCTCCTGCTCCATATTAGAAATCAAATTTGAAGGGTGGTCCTGGGAATTCCGGAAGCACAAACAGAAAGACAAACAGTAACTAGCACAGTACCTGGCTCAGAGCAGGTGCTCAGTAATTACCGGCTCCCTTGCCCTTGTCTTCGTCAATACTCAAGACCTGAAATAGTCCCTGATTTTTATTTCAACAACTATTTAGAAGGTTTCAAGGATAAAACTAAGAAAGCGGGTCAGACGTAACTTTCCACCTTGATAAAGACCTGTCTGTATCTTTATCACTTCCTTAGACTATTTGAGGCACAGAATAAGACAATGCTGCTGTGTTTTACTGTCTCTATAAGAGAATGGAGGTGTTGGATCATAGTGGGGGTGGAGGAGGGTGAGTCTCTTCCAAAAATCCTTGGATGGTGCTAAGATATGTTATGCTGACTTAGGTCACTAAATCTGTTTTATTTATGGTATCAAGTCCTATAGACTTTCTTATTGACAAATCTAGAAGATGCAACAGTTCAAATGAATGATTTCCTAATCAATAGCCAAGAGATGACCCAAGACATCACAGTGATATTGACCAGTGGTTCTCCATCTTTAAAACAAGGTAGCATCTTTTTTAGACATAAAAACGTATTGCAGATACTTCATGACTAATTTTACTTTTAACACTGTGAAAATACATGATAAAAAACTAACATGAATTCATAAACATTTTACGTAAAATGCAAATTTTACGAAAAAGCACCTGGATACTTTCAAAAAATCATATATTAAGGTATTATTTATGCAGTCTACACTCAAAATTGGACCATGAATATGACTTTTCTGACCCCTTAGAAAAACTCTGATGTTGTTGACATGTCCTCAACTGATAGGTGAGAAATCAATGTTCTCTAGACTGTTGCTAGTAAAAAATGAGCAAGAAATGTTAGAAGTGTAAATTGATCAAAAATATTTCCCCCAAGGCAATTTTTGGTACGTACAATCTTAAAAATGTATATACTTATTGAAACAATAATATCCCTTCTATCAATCAATCCTTAGGTAATAATGATAAAAAAAAGATTTGAGTTTAAAAACGTGCACTGTGGAGTTATTTCTAGTAGCAAAATCATAGCGATGTTCTTTGCACTAAATAATTCCAACACCAATTATCATTGCAACCGAAATTTCCAATGGAGGGGGGGCTGTGGGTGATCTTTTACCAGCTTTGTGCACTTTTCTAGCTTCTGTGTACTTTGTTGCTAATAGTTGTACCTGTCACCGTCAGAGAATTGCTACTGGGGGTTGGAGCCCATTTTCTTAGTGGGCTTGAAAGGGCTGGGAGTTGACATACACCATTCCTCCACCCAGAGTCCAACAGCCACTGGTCTGGGAGTGCAAAAGCCCAGCTCCTTTGCTTTGAGGTGACATAGATCCCTGAAGGTGTAATTGACACTCCAGAGCTTCTCGGGATTAGGCTGAGGGTGGGACTTCACCTGATATGGGCCCCTTGATTGGCTACTCCCCTTTCTAATCCCCAGTCCTCCCACTCCCCACTGTTTCACCTGGGACCCTTCCACAATGAATCGTTTGCACTTTGTACTTTATCCTTGTTCAGGGACTGCCTCTGGGAAACCATGACCTACAAATCCAACAATAAGGGTCAGTTCATGACATCCATCTAACACAGTATCATTCAGCTGCTAGGAAACGATCTTTGAAGAAATTTAAAGATATAGTAATATATTTCAGATATACCTTCATTGAAAAGAGAAAACTATTTATGGTATAATTAACTATGTAAGATAATACATAGGCACAGAAAAGAGACTAGAAAGACGGATATCAAGACATTATCTATACAATTATTTCTGATGATAATATGAGTATCGTTTATTATTCTTTACACTGTTCTGTACCTTCAAAATTTCTACAATGAACACATCCCTTAAAACAAGTATCCCTTTCCTGTTTATAAAACATAGCAGTGGGAACGCAGATCAGCTGAAATGTGTAGTAAGGGGGAGCAGAAAAGGCTATAGAATACAAAAGCAGTGTTTAATCACAGGTCATAAAACTTAAAAAAAAAAACTTAATCATGAAAACTTAAATAAAAAATGGCAGTTATTGGAAAGAGAGTTGAGAAATAATATAGTGAGATCCCTTTATATATACTAAAATGAATGTTAATACCCCGTTACAACCCATAGGCCATTTAATGTTGACGTTTTTTAGTAAGTGGTGGCTCTATTTTGATAGATCCATTTATGTGGCTAAATCTGCATATTAGATATTTAATGGCAGGGATGACAGTTTCTTAAGTTTTTCATTCCCTGCATTTAGTATAGTACCTGCTAATTGAGTAGGAACTCAATAATGTTTATTTAATAAATTATAGTTCAATGGAAACTACCATTTTAGGTGGCAGCAGCAACTGTTATCGCTAACTTTTTTAAAAAATCCAATTTGCTTCAAACTTGTGGAATATACTCTGAAGTACTCAAGAATCATAGCCGTAGTTTATTGAATGTCTACTATGTGCCCAACCCTGTACCTGGAACTTTATTTATTCAACATCTAGCGGAACCTTCAACTTAAGAAGTAAGCATTAGTATTTATATTTTACAGATGATGAAAACGGAGGTCCAGAAAAACTAAATAACCTGCCCAGATCATACACATCGTACAAGGTGAAGAGATGGCTGAAGACTGACACTCAGCCAGTATGTCATACAGCCTCTTGTGATGGAGTTTAAAGGGTCAACCGAGGAAAGAGCGAAGAAACACTGCCTTCTTTCTACCTCTCTGTCCTGTGCTTCAATCACCGAATACTCAGAGTAAACAAGTGACCACAGCTTTACAAGGCCCGAGAATTGAACAGAATGTTTGTTGCTCTAGTGCAGTGGTTTTCAACGCAGAATGGGACTCCACTGTCCCCCAGGGGACATTTGGCAATGTCTGAAGACATTCTGCTTGTCATACCTGGGTGTGGGGGGGGTTGCTACTAGCATCCAGTGGGTGGAGGTCAGGGTTGTTGCTAAACATCCTCCGTTGCACAAGACAGCTCCTCACCACAAGGAATTATCCGGCCCAAAACGTTAGTGCCAAGGATGGGAAACCCTGCGGGAGGACAAGAAGGCACACATGCCCACTCTCCCCCAAGCTGTCACGTGATGAGGCCACTGCCTTTCCTTAATTTAGACTCGAGGCTTCGGGCTGAAGTCACAGACTGTTTCTTGTCAAAGCAGCAACCACACTGACACCAATTATCACACTGGTTCTCCCCAGAATTTTCAATCCAAGGCTTCTCTATGTGGGAGAGGAAGGAATCCAGCAGATTCACTTGTGTGCATTCTGGAAGGGAAGGTGTGCAATACCGGTAATGAAAGCTTTGGGTTGTCAGCTCACCTTATCAAGTCAGTCTCATCTACAGCCCGTTGAAAAGAAGTCCTGTGGCTGGCGGTGGGAATGCCTGTGTTTCACTGAGCTTCCTGTGGGAGCTTCAGGGAGGGTGTTTACACCAGGGAGGAAAAGCCTCCTAATGCCATGGCTCCTACCTGTGCCCCTGACATCCTGCCCATAAAGCAGCAGGAGCAGCAGCAGCGACCTGGGGCTGACATAACCAGTCATTAACTCCTGTCGGCCTGGCTCCTCCCCACCCACTGCCTGGTCTTTTCCCCAACCCCCACCACAGTTTTGGGGGGATTTTTTTTCTTTTGGCTGAACCAAAGCCAGCTCTCCCATTCTGGCTCAGGGAATAGAACTGCCAGGTACACAGAGCAAAACCTAAAATGTTCACATATACCCTAAATGATTCTTATGGCCACTGGTCTGAGTCCCCGGGAACTTTCTGAACTAATTCTCTCCAGTCACGTAGTTAGTTAAGGAACCTAAGCTCAAACCCCTGCGTTCCTCCCTTCCCCTGAAAAGGGAGCCAGGCCCAGCAGGAGACAGGAGGACACTCAGCCTGTGAACGTTGAACTGGGTCTCCATTACCACCCGGCGCCCAATTACCCTCCAAAAGCCACCTGCAGGAGGCCCCATTCTGCCTGCTGCGCTGCCCTCTTTTTCTCAGAAGGAGAGTTCAGAGTTAGAGGGAGGCTTCTGAGGCCTGTGAATGATGGCGGTATATTCTCGAGGCTGTGAAGGCCCCGGCTGGCAATGTTAAGAGAGGATGTGGGTTTTAATCAGGCAGGAACTCCAAGGCGCATGAATCCTCACCTCTGTCAGCCAGGGAGACGGGCGAGGACACCCGTATTCAACTGTGTAGAGAGGCTCCTAGTTTTCTAGGGCTCACGTTCACAACTACAGCCACTCGGTTCTGTTGAAATCGGGGTGATATTCCCCAGGCTGCCATGGAAAAAACCTGTTAGATAGTAGGTACAGTTTGTCCATTCATCTCCTTCACAAATATTAATGGAGCCCCTCCTGTGACAGGCATGGTGCTGAGGTGAGAATGTGGATAAAAATGGACTCGGCCCCTTCCCTCCTGGAGCTGACCGTCTAAAGCTTTGGTTCTCAACCTGGCAGTTTTGTCCCTCAGGAAACATTCTGCAATGTCTGGACACAGTTCCGGTTGTCACCACTGGGAATGGCAGGGAGGGTGCTACTGTCTAGTGGGCAGAGACCAGGGACAACAATCTACAAGACTCAGGAGAACCCCGCCCAACAAGGACTAGTCTGCTCCACAGTAGCCACAGGGCTGACAGGGGACTCTGACGAAGGGCCATGCACGTGGCCACTGGCGGGGGAGCTGGGTATGACTGGACAAAGGGGGCGAGGGCCAGGGCAGGGAAGAGTGTCCCAGACAGAGGGTCTTAAGTGCAAAAAGGCCTGCTGTTAGGAGATGCCATGGATGGCTCTAGAAACTGAGATTATGGAAATATTTTTCTTTTTACACCATCATTATTTTATAGTCGGAAGACACGGTCTCCCCTGGGGCTGTAACCTGACAAATGGCTCCTCGTGACACATAGCAGTGTCCAAACTAGACAGAAACTGGAAGAACCATTCGCACTGTAATGTCCATACTGTCCCACTGCCTTCTTTCTCAACCACCAGGCACTGCACGTTAGAAGAGGCAGGGATTGAAACCCCAATTTTCCTTAGTCTGGATACTAAAAGCGTGACCGACAAAAGGAGAAACTGATAAGCAAGGCCTCATACAATTTTAAAATATTTGCTCTGCAAAGGACTCTACAAAAAATGATGAAAAGACAAGGTCCAGACTAGGAGAAAATATTTGCAAGCCACACATCTGACAAAGGACTAGTATCCAGAAGATATAAAGAACTCTCAGAATGCAACAGTAAAAAAAAAAATTAAAAAAAAAAATAAATCAGAAAATGGGCAAAAGACATGGACTGACATTTCATTGAAGAAGACACACAGATGGTAAATAAGCCCATGAAAAGATATTCAACATCATTTGCCATTAGGGAAGTGAAAATTAAAACCACAATAAGCTATCACTGCACATCCATCGGAATGGCTAAAATAACACCTAATGGTAACAACAAATGCTGGAGAAGATGCAGAAAAACTGGATAGCCTACACATTGCTGATGGGAGAATAAAATGGTACAGCCACTCTGGAAAGCAAACAGTTTGGCAGTTTCTTAAAAAACTAAACACGCATTTAACCGTATGATCCAGCAATCTTGGAAATTTATTTCAGAGAAATGAAAACTCATGTTCACACAATAACTTGTATGCCAATGTCCGTAGCAGCTTTATGTGTAATAGCACCAAACTGGAAACTACCTTGGTGTCCTTCAATGGGTGAATGGTTAAACAAACTGTGGCACATTCACACCATGGAACACTACCCAGCAATAAAAAGGAATGAACTATGGATACAGTTCTCAAGGGAATTATACTGAGTGAAAAAAGTCAATTCCAAAAGCTTACATACTATATGATCCCATTTATAACATATTCTTAATTCTGACAAAATTATAGAGATGGAGAACATATTAGTGGTTACCAGGAGCTAGCGAAGATGAGAGGGAAGAGGGTGGGTGTGACTGTAAAAGGGTGACCGAGAGGTCCTTGTGATGGAACTGTTCTGTATCTTGACTGTGGTGGTGGTCACACAAATCTGTATGTGATAGAAGTACACAACACACACACAAATGAGTACATGTAAAACTTGAAATCTGGATAAGGTGGCTGGATTATACCAATGTCAATTCCTAGTTGTGGTATTTATTGTTGTGTACTATAGTTATGCAAGATGTTACCTTTGGGGGAAGAAGGTGAAGGGTAGATGAGATCTCTCTATTACTTTTTATATCTGCATAGGAATCTACAATTCTCTCAAAATGAAAAGTAAAAAACAAAAATTTAAAAAATCCCGAAAAACCTTCTTTTAACATTTTAGTCAGCAAATGCACCTTAAGACAGATATTTTTGTTATTTACTTGAATTATTTTCCCAATCCTGCAAGCACACTAAAAATGTCAATATTCTAAAATATATATATACGTATATATATATATATATATATATACCAAAAATGTTTTTGCATAATTGTGCCTTTCCATAATTTTTTACAGCATCAATTCTTAGATTTCTCAGCCTCTGCAGGCTGCGGAGAAATACCACCCAAATTCAAATCCCAGCTCCACAACCAATTAACTGTATGACTTTTGACAAGTACATAACTTCACTGTGCCTCAGTTTCTTCCACCTGTACAATGGGTATAATAGTAGTCCCTACATTACAGGATGTTGTGAGGAATGAAAAAAGGATAAGACATCCCAGGTTCTTTGGTCAGTTGCTGAATATACTGAGGACTCAACCATTATCATGGAAGTTCAAGGACTCCTTGAGTCTCTCTCCTTAACCTCTTCAGGTCTATTTGCCAAACCATTTTAATAGTTCCCTCAATTGTAAAACATCCCCAAATTCCAATTTCTAAACACCAAAAAGAATTTTAAATGCTGCCTTTTCTATTTACCCGTGGTCTTTTTTCAATTGTGGACCATTTTTTTCATTTCTTTGCTGTAGAAAGGATTCAAGGGTCTAGTATGTGACTTTATCAGTTTTACCTCTGGTCACAAGTCCTCGGGGAAGGTGACATAAGTCCTCCCAGGGGCAGCAGCCAGGCCCTGTGCAGCCTCTACGAATGGCCCTGGAGATGGGGTCAGGAAATGACTGATGGTCACTGGGTAACTTAGGAAACGGGCGTCAGGCTCTACTGATTTTCCTTGTGTTCTTTCCAAGACTGCCAGGCTCATGAATAAGGAAAAGTGTTTCCTACCAGCTGAAACTGAAATAGGGCGTGATTAGACTAAAACCATTTTTAAAACATTTTAGTGACGAAACCAGACAAGTCCTGTCTCAGTGGTCAAGAGACTCAATTAGAAGTCTGGTTTGTAAGCTGAGTCTCATCCTTGTTTTATTTGCTCAGATGGAGGAAATATCTAACACAGAAAATGCTTGATGATTGCCCAAGGAAACCATTTGGAAATAACTGTGAGATGCACTGGAAAGCCTATTATAACGGTAACTGAAAAGAAGAGGTAATCAGGAAAAAATACCTTAAATTTTAGAAAGCAGAGCAGCTTCCAAAACCCAGTGTTTCTTTAAAAAAAAAAAAAAAAAAAAGTGAGGGGGAGGGAAGATATAGAAGTCTGCTTACCAGTTTTCATAGAAATTTTAGGATGGGAGGAAAAAGTCCTCCTAACCCCTAAACTTGCTGTTCTTCCAGGTTCTACATCTCAGTAAATGGGGCACCTCACCCATCCAAGAATCTAAGCAGAACGTCTGGAAGTCATCCTTCATCCTTTCCCTGGCCCTTTTAGAATCATTGACAAGCTCTATCTATCATTCTTCCTCTGAGCGAGTTGCTGAATGGTCTCCTCTCTCCGCCCCTTTTATCCTCAGTCCAGCCATCCAACATTCCTGGCAGAGGACATTAGTCTCCTACACCCAGCTCACTGTCTGCACTGCCCCAGTGACCTTGCCAATAGGGAAGGCTGACCAGGACCCTCGATACCAAGACCTGCATCAAACCCTCCAATGGCTTCCCTAAGCTCTGAAGAAAAATGCAAGCCCCCTGCCACGGCCAACGAGCTGGCCTGCCTGCTCTGGATTTGGCTTCCTTCTAGACATACACTCTGTTCCTGATAGTTCACAGAACCTGCCAGGCTCTTTCCGGCTTCAGGTCTCCACACTCATGTTCCTTCTGCCTGGAACATGTCACCCCCTTCTTTTTGTGCCTGACGGTGGGGCAGGGACCTTGGAAGTCCCGTTCACCACTCTTACACAGTGTCCAACATGGCACATAGGACACTGAAATGCTCTCTATATAATCAAGGCATTTATGAGGAAGGCAGGCCTTCAACGATCAATGTGATCTGCTTCATGTACTAACGCTGATTACGGAAGCCAGGCTGTGATCTAAAGCATTTGGGGAAGTCATTTTTTCAAAGAAATTCTAGAGCAAGGTTGCACAACATTGCCACCATTAACATCTCGGGCTGGATAATTCTGTGTTGTAGGGGCTGTTCCGTGTGTATTGTAGGATGTTTAGCAATATCCCTGGCCTCTGCCCACTAGCTGCTAGTAGCAACCCGTCCACCCCCCACCCAGCCCACACACACCCCCCCCCAGCTGTGACAAATGAATGTCTGGGGACATTAACAAATGTTCCTGGGGGAAAGAAGGAAGATCACCCCTGACTGAGAGCCATTGCTCCAGAGAAAAATTAAAAATTGGTGGTTAGGACTTTAATTCTGCCCACAAAATGCCTAATTAAGCTATACTTTGCCTGAATCACATGCGTCATAATGCATTTTAATACAGTATCACCTAACGACTGTTTACAAGATCATTTCAGTGGGAACATGCATTCTAAACCCCTCGTCATCCACCACGGAGGGGGTGGTTGGTCCGCCCATTCTGGGACTCCGCTTAGCTGTCTGCATCAGCACTCTCGGTGATGTCTGATGTGAAACTGGTGGCAAAGAATGGTGGGGAAGGAATGGGAAGTCAGAGAGGAGCTGTGGGTGGATGGGGCTCCTCATACCTGATCTTTCACCTGTGTCTGATCCATAAAAACAGGAGAAACAGAGAAGGCCTTCGTGCTTTGGGTCCTTCCTGAGAGCGCCATCCCACCAAACCCTCATGCAGTCGAGTATTCTCTTTCTTTCCACCGTGTGGCACGACGACCCAGGAATGAAATGTGAAAGACTGAATCTCAGCACTGCTCTAACTCCCTGTCTACAGCCCACCCCTTGGGCTAATGGAATGCTACTGAGCTTGGAGCACCTCTTCAGGAATGCAAAATGACTTCCTCATTCTACCTGCCACCAGGCAACAATATTTTCAATTATTGGTTAAACTGCAAATGCCCCATGAGTCATTTAAATAAATCTCACATGTATGAAATAGTCAATTGTGCTCTCAGAGCAATTCCCAGCTGTAAAAATAGAGCCACATGGAACAGATTTTTTTTTCCTGCAGCTAATTGAAAATACTGCACATATAATGCATGATTTAAAGCACCCAGGAGGAATTTCAATTTGCGTTCCCTATTTTTAAATGTATAATCAAATGCTGTCTTAAAGTGCTCCACACATTTAAGTCAATATCGCTTGCCTGAAGCCCCAACCACTCCTAAATTTTCACACTATGAATTGATGACCTTAGGTTTCTAATGCTCGGAGTGACTTTTAAAACAATGGTTTTAATAGGGCTGTGTTTCCTGAGAAAACAAACATTCCTAGACTTGACTGATTCAAACCTCTGGGGCTTAAAGAAAATCTCCGGAACAGCAGCAAGATGCCTGCTGGAAAGAAGGGACCAGGTATGACATCCTTCACTGGAGAACCTAAGCAGTAATCTCTTTGCTGCCCTGGAGTTAGAAAGGATGCCCCACCACTCTCGATGGTTGATCACATGGGAGTTGGCAGAGGCTGTCAAAGTAAAGAAGTAGTGTCCAGACTCTAATAAAGAAGGAGTGCCCAGTCTGGGGACAAGGGGACTTGCAAGATCACGATCCTCTTCCATTTTTAATAGAGCTCTACAGCTTGCACAACGCACAGCGCTTTCCTACTTGACGAAACAGTTCCTGAGGTTGTGCACCACAACTCAAGCACAATGACAGAAATTACAAAGGTGAAGGGAAAGCACAGCCTGACCTTAAGAGCTGCAGACGAACAGAAGACAGAAGTACTCAACGGTATAAAAAACAAGGTAGAACGTGGTGGGTAGTATTAGGAGTTCCAGGCAAACAAGGAAGGTGTCAATTTACCTTTACATAAAATAACACTTAAACGTGATCATTAGTGTCCCTCGGTGCAGCAGATGAGTAAGAGCCGTAACCTACCCTAGTAGCCAAGAGAAGAAAGTGACTAGCAATAGCGGCAACCAACAAATAATAATCAAACTAGCAAAGAATTTAAAGCATCAGAATTTTAAGTCAAATAACACAGTAGACACTCAATGTATGTTTATCGAATGAATGAAAGTACTACTCACAATTTAGTGTTATTCCTTTAGACATACAAACCTCTAACCCTTAGCTTTTGCTCCACAAATTAAGAAGCAGAATTAGAAATAATGACAGGACTCAGAAATGATGTTTCAATAACCTGTCACCAAGGGCTAATGTCATACTATCTGTAACTGAGGCACAGATAATCCCCAGCATTTGGGGATGAAGGCACCTACTCCATGGAACTCTGTTGATCAAACTTAGCCTCCTGTGCTTTGATTGACTAGTAACAGTCCTACAGGGGACTAACCCAGGTTGGGTTCTATGACCTTAGCCATCACCTATCTCACTTGCTTTCACATACTTATCAATTAACCTTCCCATAACAAGTGGGCCTCCCATGAAGACCTTGGTAATTTGGGGACTACGCTAATTGGCAAAGGGAACATCTTTCCATTCTCCCATTTCTTAGGTGTCTGGTTACTGTTAGTTCTCTGACCTGCAACAACTCTGGGGATCCTGACGAAATCTGGCTTTTCTTCTGTGCTTCATGTTGTGAATCCCCCTAAGTGGTGCCCACCTAAACAGTCAGTTTCTCGGACATCACACATGTAAAATGCAGCACCATCTGGTGACCCACCCTGTGTGCTTTCTTCTCCCTTTCGCACCACTGAGTATTGATTTACAATCTTTTTTTTCCCCAGGGCAAACAGAGGGAAAGCAGGAAAGTGCTGAGCTTGTGTTACAGAACCTGAGAAGGAAGAAGGGAAAGGAAACGCTCTGTGTAGCTCAGTCAGCTTCCTAACACATCTACGTCCCCAAGTAGGTTCATTTATGAAGTTCAGCAATGAATGGTTCATGGAAATAAACACAGGGAACATCTTTCCTGCCATCCCTCCAAACAGATTCCTACTGTGTGCACAGCCCTGTAATCACGTCATCTGCCTGACTCTCACATGAGCCCTTTGGAATAGAGATGAGGTAACAGGGATGAGGATAAAGCGGATGAGTCATCTGCCCACATCACGCAGCACGGAAGAGGTGACAGACCACAAGGATATGCCACCACCACCAGATGGGCACTGCCAGCGGCTCCTCCCAGGCAGAGGGCCGAGATGCTTCCGTCATCCGTCATCCGAATCCCTCCAGCTCCTTTTTCATTCTCTCTGTCAGAGCTCAGGATTGGCACTGATCCCACGCTGGCGCTCTCGCCTCTCCTTTTGCTCCTGGATGCAGAATGGTGTTTTCAGCATATCTGACGACCCCCCTCCCACACTGTAAGAGGCATCCCTTCCTCCAGCATAAAGTTCTGTCTTGGATGAAGTTTTAGTGACAACATGTGCTTTTGTGACCATATGGTTATTTCCCAAACATGGCAGCCCACCCCTTTCCACGATGAGAAGATTCCCCAACAACCCCACCTCCTCCCACGCAAGTTTTGGTCGACCCGACTAAAGAAACTTCATGACTAACATGTAAAAATCACATATAGTATGGTTTAGAAATAGTACTTTCCTTTCCATTCCCACCTTCCATGAAGCAATTTAATTCAGTGTACCCAGACATCTTCATGCCTGTCATCACTTTCGGGGTTGTCTAACAATTTTTCTGAGCACGTCATCTCCTTTTCTTCCAAGTTGCCTATGATATAGCCCTTTTCAAGTCTACGTGTGACACTGTCACTGAAAAATCTATCCTAAGCCATAAAAAGCCCTTCATGGAGCATCAGGATGCTTGCCCTTGGAGGTAAAAATACATTCATGATCCTCATAGCATATTACCGACTGTACGAGCATATTCTTTTTAAAAGTGATCCTTATGGATCTTGATAAAATTTCATTTGACAGAGAATAGCTACTTCCTTAGCAAACCTACTTCCTTTTCTTCCCAAACAAAGAGCTGGACTACATTTCCTAGCTTCCGCTGTAGATGGCAGTGACCATAAGACTCAGATGCAGTCAGTGAAATTGGAACAGAAGTGATATATGCCACTCTCGGGCCTGGCTCATAAAAACCTGCCATATACAATCCTCCATGATTTTCTGTTCCCACCAGCTTGATGCTGAGAAGCACCATGCCCTGGAGACTACCTGTTAAATACAGTGAAGCCACAAGATGAAAAGAGACTGGTTCACTGAACCACCAGGTTTGACAGTGACACACCCATTTGGGGCTTTAAGCAAGTGGAAAATAACCTAACATCATATTTCAGTCATGGAGCACGTTTGGGTTTCCTACAGCAACTAGCGTTACCTCAACTAATACAATGTTCAACATTTGGCAATTGTGAAGTCATGACCTCAGGCATAATTATTAAATCTGTATTCAGTTTCTTTGCCTTCTTTTAAAAACCCTTTTCATCATGTAAACTCTATAATCATTCATAACAAAGGGGATTTCGGGCTAATGTGCCTCCTCCACCTGTTCTCCACCAGGAGCTGGACAGTCTCATCCATCCAGGGCGTTTGGTGAACTCTGACTAATAAACTTCCCAGGACTTTTGTAAAATGGGAGATTTTATAAGGACCCTAATGTATGGCAACTTCCTCTTTCTCTAAGGAACAATTTTGGGGAAATCTTTCACTTCATATTCATGGAGTTTTTAAAGTAGGACACTCTCTTTTCACAGAGAAAAGTCTACATTTTAGTGCCTTGTAACTCATTAAGGCACTGCTCAGGCATCATTTTGGCTTATACGTCCAGCCCAGAAGAGAGTAGGCTGTAATGCCTTTTTGTACACTCTAGTCTTGAGCGTCTAATGAAAGTCAAAGTTACGTGAGAGTAGTGTTTCACAGCTTTCCCAAGTTGTCCACTAAAACTTTCATCGTCTTTTTTAAGGAATCGAATCTCTTCCCTGTGAAGGAGCTATCTCCATGCATTTAGCCATAGAGAACGCACGAGAGACTAAATGACCGACACTTACTACTATTGAGACAAGTCAATAAATAGCAATTCTACAAAATTTAAGGTAAAAAGGGTTTTGTGGAGACTAATGTGAAAGAAAAAAATATAAGGACTGCATTGCCCACCATCTCTAGATATTCATGTTTATCAGCAATGTGCCAACACTGCACCCTGCGCATAGACTTACCTCTCACACACACTGCAGATGAAGTGATTGACATTCAAGGAACTCCTGCGTGTAAATGGGTGCAGTGTTGGCACTGCTCAGCCTCCCGAACTTCTGGAAAGCGGGCATTGCAGCCCTCATTTCAGGCGGGAGGAAACCAAGACCTGGAGGCGGTCTATCACTTGCTCTCATTTCAGCACCTCACACAGCCTCCAGGTTTCTCATCTACAACACAACCTTGGGCTACTGCAAGGATGCAGGGAGGCAATGTGTAAAGTGCCTTCATGGCCCACGGCTCATGCTGGCCCCAGGGACTGCTTAGTCGTCAGCATCACACACTGCTCCCCCAGAGTCCTTTCACCCCAACAGGGAGGGGAGAGGACGGTCGGGCAGCTTGTCAGTGGTTCAGTCCACACCGATCACTCCAGTCTGACCCCGGAACATCTTGTTTGTAGCACTCATTTTGGGCAGTGGATTACTGACCCAGTGTAGTACTGAGGGTCAGGTGAAGGGTCTACCCCCGTAGAGAAACAGTTTATCACCATGGTGCGTGATGGCAATAAAAAGCAAACCAATTCTGAGGCAATTTCACTATTGCATTTAAAACCTCTGCAGACAATGCAGCCCCTGATTGCCTCCTCCACTACAGCGTGCCGCTGTTCTAGACTATCTTGAATTGTTCAAGTATCACGGGTTATGCTTTTTCTACCTAAATATGTAAGATCCTCAAAGGTCAACCTGTTTTGTGGATACTTCTATGTCCCTCAGAGCACTTGTCACAGGGCAAGTGCTCAAAACGAGCTCTTAGACTGTATGCCACCCAAATACAACAGGGCTGCCACCTTCTACTCCTCTGAAGTCCCGTGTGGGCCAGATTCATCCCAACTAAGTCTTGGGGAATCTCTTTACTCTCAGGAATAATCCTCTTTGAGATCATGGCAGTGAGCTCAACAGAGGAAAAAGGAGACATGAATCAGCCAAGTGGCTCTAAGGAATGGATGGGAACTGTCCCCAAGTCAGTGAGGTACTTTGGGGGCTAATCAATGGTGGGAGACAGGAGATGGCAGTTCTGTCACCAAAGCGTACCCTGTCTGGAATCTGGAGAGGTGCCAAGTGACAGGAGCAGAGATGTGAGCTCTCAATGTGCCACAGCCCTGACCTTGCCAAATGACCTAAGCCCCTGTACTTCCTATTTCCCTGTCTGTGAAAAGGGGACAGTATCGTCTGTCTCTGCAAGGACGGTGACATGCTCATCGTCTCCATTCTGTAGCTTTGAAATGGAGCCCAGAAAGGGAAGTACTTTGTAGCCTAAGCATAGAGCTGGGGGTTTAAACCCAGGTTCATTTGACTCCCACACTCATCCTCTGTGCAACAGTGTCCCGACCTTTCATTAGTGGGCCCTGCATTGTTGTTCTGCCACCACCGTTTAGTCTCAGTCATTCATTGAAAACAATGCTTCAGAAAAAAAATCTCCACCACCGAGATACACAGACCTGGAATGAGTATCTCATTGGAGGAGTCTCAGCTGGGTGCTCCAGAAGTCTCCGTTTTCTCACCCAGACAATTCTCCACCTTACAAGGGCTGTTAGGATTCAACACCATCATACAGAAAGTGGGCTCAACAGTACTTGACACACACACTGATGGTCCGTGATCCTTCATTTCCTTCTCCCCTTTCAAGCATCTTTTGGGCAGGTACTACGGAGGGAGCCCAGAATAGTAAGACAGACCAAAAAACTCCTTGGGCAGATAAGACATACCCATGAGTAGAACACAAGGCAGAAAGTAAGACCAAAGCGTAATTTTGCCGTTGTACATGTAAAAACCATACTTATCCTACTCAAAGAAATTTTAGGCGAATAAGTGATGCACGTGCACGGGAACACGATGTTGGGAGAACTTGCTGCATTCATTCACGTTAGTGTGTTTGGCACTCTGATAGTCATCATTTGCCACCTTGCTGCACAGGACCAAGTACTTTGGAGTCTCTGGTCCATCATCCAAATTGCTATTTCAATTAACACGTCATTAAGAAATGAGCACAGTTTGGCAAAAGATGAGTCTACCAGTAAATTAATTTCCAAGAGAAATGCACATCTTTAGAAAGAAATCTCTCTTTATAATGAAGTCATCACTTCATTTCCCATCCCATTGTCCCTGTCATTTCCCATCCCGTTGTCCAAGCAACAATTCAGGTGTGGGCGTACACAAATATCCCAATGGATATTTGTCAGTAAAATCCTAAAAAGTCCTATTAATGGCAGCAGAGAACACATTTCCTATTCGGGAATGTTAGCTGAGGTTAATCCAACAGTCACAGAACAATTTTGTATATTGAGGGAATCAAAGCATAATCAAATGACCATGTGTTTTAAATACATTCACCATGTGTTTAAAATGGTTATATCTGGGTATCTAGACATCACTGGATATAGTAAGAATGACTTTTTCACTGTCTGAAAAACAAGAACAAAAAGAGAAGACTCTGGATGCTAACTTGCAAAGACATATATTAAACCAAATAGATTGTTTTATACTCCGCAGACATTTATTCATTCTTCATAACTAACAGAAGAAAGAAAAAGCACCCAGCCTGACAGAGCTAGCCTGAAATGTGCCCCTAGAAAGAGCTCACGGTAACACAGCTGTTTGCATTTCCTCATACAGGTGGAGTAAGAGGGAGTCTATTTCATGTATCGGCCATTCTTTGCTCCACAGCCAGTACTGGAAGAGCAAACCGGAAGCCTGCGGGAAGGACAGTTGACCAGCTGATCACTGGGAGTACTGCCAACTGAGAGTGTTATAGGAAGGGAGTCTGGAAAGGAGGCATGTGAAAACACAGAGAAAGTCATTCATTCATCAGGTCAAAGACACGGTGAAAACTTGAGTCCCGGAGGTGTTAAAAGCTCACCTGGACTACTGTGACAAATAGAACCCCACCACCACCTCGCACCCCAGAAGTCAGCTCCATTGTAGACCCTGTGCTCAGGATCTAAAGTATAATCTCTATTTCATCCTCACAAGACATGGTTACCTCCACACCCAATTCACAGATGAAGAAACTGAGACTTCGGAAAGTTTAGCAAATTGGATATAGTCTCTTCACCTCCAGCTAGTAAGTGATAGACTCTAAATTCAGACCAAAGCACGTTGGCCTCCAAATCCCCCATACTCCTAATTACGACACTCTACTAAGGAAAGGAGGAGAAAGGAGAGGAGGAGAACATCTACTATTTAGACGATGTGACAAATTTTGAAATAAAGGTAACTATTTTTAAAAAAGAACTATAAAAACTATAAAAACAAAAGTTACATCTCAGTGTTCTATCCAAGTCTTCATCCATTTGTGGAGTTCAATTAAGCATCTTTTTAAAATCACATCACACTTTTTCTTTGGTCATGTTGAGTTTTATCCAGCTCAGCCTAAGTAATTCCCTTGGACTCTGAGGAAATGCACTCTACCTTTTCAATCCAAAGGTCAGTACTAATTTTAGAGTTTGAGTCCCAGAAAAAAATAAGTGTCTAAGGAACGAACAGGGTGGGGGTGGGGGAGGTCAAAGACATAAGAACCTTACTTCAAATATAACACAAAAGTATTAGCCTCCTTCCATGTCGTGTGATTTAGCTGTTATTGAAGGATATCACGCATCAAAGTGAGAAGATGGTCTTTTGAGAGGAGGCATACTGTTTGGCAGGAATCTCTTTTTGAGTAATTACAAATATTGATGGGATGTCAATCTTTGAAAATTCATGATATCAGCACCCAGTTCACACATTTGCAGACCTGGGTTCAGGCTCTGGCATTGACACATACAGGGTGTATGTATGACTGCGGACACTTCGGCTGCTCCACACTCTTCTTTCCTAACTGTACTAGTGGTAATGGTATTAGTATCTGTTCCACAGGCAGCCAGCCATAAGGCTTGAGGAGACAATAGAGGGCCTCTATCTACTGAAAACAAATACTAATGAAAGTTGGGGTAACTTGCTTGTCCAGCACACCTCTCTCCATGTTCCCTCCCCTCCTGACCACAGACTTGAACTGTGGCCCAAACTCTGGCCAATCATAATATCCCATTCCCTTGACCACAGCCATTGGTCCAGGGAAAGGCACATGACCCAAACTGAGCAAATCAGAGTATCTCTCTAGGATTTTTCCAACTGGAAGTGGCAGGAAGCCCCTCTTTCCTCTTTGCTCATGAGGCTGTAGGGAGGTAAATCTGAGGCTACCTACAGTCATGGTCCCTGAATGAAAACAACCTCCAGAGACAAGAGACACAGAGGAAGAAAAGAGAGCCCCAGGACCCTGAATCAGTGGTTCAAGTCACCTCCAGGGCCAGAGGCATCTCCTCCATGCATTGGGGGCCACAATATAAGCCAATAGCTCATCCCTTGTACTCCATGTTTTTGTGTCAGTTATTTCGATTTCGGTTTCTGTTCTTGTAACCAAAAGAGAATGCAGTAATTAATAGCTCGTATAATCCAAACAGTGACCAAATCCTCAATAAATATAATTTCTTCCTAAGTGGATTCTTTATTTTAAAAAAGAAAGAAGAAAAGATTAGTCGAGGAAGCAAACACTGCCATTATTGTACATAGCATTTTCTTAAAAGAAAAATCTATTTTCATTTATAATCACCTTACTCATTGTGAGCGGACTTTATATTTGGTGTTAAAC
This sequence comes from Rhinolophus ferrumequinum, assembly GCF_004115265.2. NCBI lineage: Eukaryota > Metazoa > Chordata > Mammalia > Chiroptera > Rhinolophidae > Rhinolophus > Rhinolophus ferrumequinum. Next base: position 12,392,341 of record NC_046291.1, on the reverse strand, counting down.
TCTCTTACATACCCACACCCACTCCCAAGATTTGGTCCATAAAAACTTAGGCTAAAAACAAGTGGTTATTTTTTTCTATAGCTATATTAGTTGGCACTAAACGGAAGGGAAAATGCTGATGCTATTTTTGGTATACTCCTAAGAGAAATTCCCCAGGTTACCAGAGTTCTCACTGTTGGAGGGAGGTGGGGTCATTACAAAAACAAAGTATATTACAAAGATTTGCAGTCACTACAAAAACTCCTTTCTGTGTTTTCAAAGGAATTTTTTTTCCTTTTACACTAAAATCTCCTCCACATTATTTTTCTCCCAAGAATTTACTGATACAAATAGAAAGGCATAGTGGATTTCAATTCTGGAATTATTTTCTGCAGCAAAGGGCAAAGTCTGAGGTCAAAGTGAAGCAAGAGCAGGGGGTGGTCCCGATCTAATCTTGAACTAGGGCGGGTCCTCCCAAACCTTTGAAGGATTCAAGGATGAAATAGGGAACATGCTTGTCAAAATGCATGAATGGAATTACAAATAGCAAACTGCTTAGGCTCAGTGGCCATCCCCATGTACAAAAAGCCCCAGAAAAAATGCCAGCTACTCTGGACTGGGCTTACATCCAGACCTAGAAATCTAACATCAGAATAAGCGGAGGATCATGACTGTGTAAATAGACTTGGCATGTTGGGTGGAAAGCGGCATTTCTCAAAAGAGAAATAAAATCATACTAATCTTTCAGTGTTCTTAGACAAATTGTGAACTTATAGATAACAAACAAAGATGTAGTTTATTGTGTTTGACTCTATTCCACATCTAAGGGTATTTTTTTTTTTAAACCCAACATTGATTTTCAGATCAGACATGTAATCTATTCATGAGGAAAGATCATCTTGGAAAGAAAAGACAGGCACCATTTATGGATGGAGATAATGGTTTACAAAGAAGAGCCAAGTATATGGGACACAATTGATTTAATACTTTTATAAATCTGTCCAAGTGGCAATACAAACTAAATCTTCATGTTGGCCCTGAACATTATTTCTGAGTACTGAAGAGCCAAGCTGAATGATTCCATAGGTTTCAAAGAAAAAGAGAGACATTAAAAATTCATATAGATAAACGTAAAACAATACATTATTTAAAAAACTTCCTTTAGACCTGATAGTTATGAGAAAGCTGGATAAGAAAGGAAAATAAGCCAAGAAGTTATAGATTTAAAATAAAATAAGACACCTTTGAGATCATTATTTTAACATACCCATTGTATAGACAAGGAAACTAAGTTCTGGATGGTCAGCTACTATACAAATTGTTGCAGGCACAGAGCCCAGACATTCTCCCAACCCAAGGCTCTTTCCACAAAACATGGCTGAAGACTAAAGACATTAGCCGAAAAGCTACTACGGCAAGCAAAAAAAAAAAAAAAAAAGTCAGCAAGAGGGCATGCCTCACTATCACTGAGAAGGTTAATGGAAATAAACCAGAATGCGTTCTCCTACCTTATACAAACCATGAAATACAGAGTACGGCCCACCCAATGGACCTCAAGGAAGACAGACCAAGCCAAAAAAAGGTTCAGATGAGGACAACTGAAGTGAGCGCAGGCACAGAAGCACTTCTGTATTAGACTTCTGCTTTTTCCTTCTGCTTTTTCCTAAGTCATGTTCTATCTCAGAAGACAAGGTGGACCAAATACATATATTTTTTTATGTGAAAATATATATTAAATGCAAAAATACCAGAAGCAGGGGTGGAGGTCTGGGGGGAGAGCTCCCCTTTAAACCCGAAAGACAAGCACTCTTTCATAAAATATGTAGTAAACTTATAAAAAAAATAGGAATATGGTTTAGTTCAGACAGCCATTAAATGCCTTTGGGTCATGCACCACTGCTGGTGTAAATGAAACTAAAACCCAGGCATGTCTGCACGGCACTTAAGAGTCTGGTGGGTAAAGCATGTGGCTAGAATGCAGTAACTGCCATCAGAGGCATCCACAGGGTAAGAGGTGTGTGTGTGTGTGTGTGTGTGTGTGTGTGTGTGTGTGTGTGTGTGTGTGTACACGCCACACACATGCCATAGAAGGTGTGGGGAGTGATATTCAGGAAGGACTTTTTGGAATAGGTGATACTGAACCGAGTCTTCAAAAAGGGGGAAGTTACCCAGACAATGAATGCAGACAGAAGATGGAGAAAAAGAATTCTAGGCAGAGGTTCAGGAGTAAAGGCAAAGAGTCATGGGCAGCAGAGTGGTGTGAGGAGTTTGCAGAAGCTCAGTTTTGGAAGAAAATCAAGTTTGGGCAAGGACACAAGCAAGGCAGGGAGCTGGAAAGGGGCTGAAGAAGGTTTAGACTTTGTCAGGTCATTACAAATGGCCAGCAGCCTGGGGAGTCGCTGGGAAGGACAGTGGAGCACTGTGGGACGTTTCCTGGCTGAGTGCGGAGGAGTTTTGGGCCAGGACGGTCCAGAGGCAGCCGAGTGACGGGGACAAACTGGCTGACTCTGGGCCCCATGTCTCAAATGGGGCCTGCCATGTTCCAAAGGCTGGGGGCTCCTGGGACAGCCCATACCTGCATATTTACAGTTTCCCCACTGCTGCGGTTTGGGACATTCCCTCCCAGGGAGGGTGTGAGGAAGTGGGAGGGTGGTGAGTTCTCTGGACATGGTTTGTAAATAGCAGAGACTGCATCTCGACATAGGTGAGGTAATACTAGATTTGTGTATTAACCACCCTCCTCACAGAAGTTCAAAACCATTTTGAGAAAGTTGGGTAAAACACCATATAAAGACGATCTGAGATACCTAACCTGTGATACGACATAACCAGTCCTTTAGAGTCAGGGTTTGTCCCAGGGGCAAGACAGAGGCACCGGGCTTTTATCAGGAAGGACACAAGCAGATTTGGATTTGAGGGTCAGGAGGAAAGTCACCCCAGCAATAACGTGAAAGATGGGTGAAAGGGTTGCAAAACTAGGTGCGAGAAACCAGGTGGGAGACCAGGTGGTGAGACAGTTGGGAATCACCGGCTGTCATGGCCTCTCCTCCTGTGGTCGCTAGCTCAGGGCCCACGGGAGCCAGGAAGCTACTGCAAATGAGGACCACAGGTCCAAGGGGAACCAGAACGCAAGCAACCTCCAGCGTAGCCTGGCATTGGAAACTCCATGTCAGCCCAGTGTTGCCACATGGGAATGTAGGCCTCATGTTCCCGGTCCTCTTTCTGCCTTTTAAGAGAAGCTATAAATCCCAGTGACATCTTAATATTTCTAAATATCACTCAAGTTTTGTATACTTTGTGCAGGCCAACAACATATCTGCCAGCTGGAAATGGAACATTGGCAACCATTTTGCCCATTCTGGACTCTAAAGCAGGGTAGGGCCAGCGTGACTACAGCAGAGGTTTCCAGGCTTTCACAGCATGGAGAAGTGACAGGACTTGGCAGCTGTCTGGATGTGGGGAGCGCTGGAAGAGTCTAGCATCAGCGTGAGGCTCCTGCTTTAACACCTTGGTGAATGGTAGAGCCACCATCAAAAAAAAAAGGGACAAATTTGGGCTAAGGAAACAACGGGTATGGGGTAAAGGGTAAGAACTAAAACCAGTTTTAGACTTACTGTGGGTTTCTTGCCTGAAGGGCAGGGATAAGCCCACAGACTACTAGCGGGTAACTAGTAGGAGACACCAAGCCGGGACTCACTTTGTACGTGGTGATAGTTGGGGCTGTGGGCACATGGTCACCCACAGACTACGTACAGTAGGAGTAAGGACAGAGCCCTGGGTCACCCCAGGAGGTAGTGGAGATGCCAGGGAGACAGAAGGAAAAGCAGAAGGAGGTGGTAACTAGGCAAGGAAAAAAGCACCAGAAAGGAGTGCTGCAGAGAGGTCTGGAGAATATCTGCAGGGTCGTGGTGGGGTCTTCTACTTCCAGGAGGCTCTGGCCAGCCTGCAGAAAGCCCAGAAAGAAAAGGAGACTGGGGGAGTGTTAACTTGTGTCAGAAGCCCGGGGAGACCTGGTGGTTGCTGGAAATGAGGTGAAGATGCAGGGACAAGGGAGCTGACAGCATTTTAAAAAACTTAAAAAGAGGAAAGACTTCATAGGGAGGTATTAGGCATTGCTACAGGGAGGACCTTCTCTCTAACCCTCTCTAAGTTCCCTGCCCCAACTTGATTTTTCTTCCATTATTCTACCCTATTCATGTTTTATCATCATACATTTTATCATAGCATAATTCGGTTTGCTTTTTCTCTGTTTCCTCCCACAAGAACAACTGTTCCAAGAGAGCAGGGACCTGCTATATTTACCATACATTAAAGACCATACTGTGTCTACTGGACACAGTAGACGCTTAAGAAGATTTCTTAGATGACTGGGTAAATTCAGAAAAGTCTGTAGAAGAGAAATGGGGAAGGACATAGAGAGATTTCAATCCAGTGGCCCCTACTTCCTCAGTAGAGTGGGCCATGAAGTCACCTGCCAAACTGGAAGGAGGAACACAGGAGATCTCCAGTGTTGAAGAAGAGTTGCCAAGGGAATACCAGTTTGGGACCCGGAAGGAAGGAGCCTGTGGTTCAGAGGCACTGAGATGCTGGAGTTTCTTATTCCAGAAATTCAGCATCCCTGGTTAAGGGTGAGCCTTAGAGGTAGAGGATTCTAGACTTAGAGCTAGAAAGGGTGGAGATGGTCAAGGATGGAGAGCATCCCCCACATGGACTCTGGGACTAGAGGAGAGAAAGCCCAGGAGCCAAAGTCTGCCGTGCTGTGGGCAGAGAGAGGCCCTGTGGAGGTGTAGCCGGGATCGGGCTAAGTCACCACCTCATTCCCACACTCTATTGCCTCAAACAATCTGACTAGTATTTAATCACCTATGTCTGGAACTGAAAAATTAATGTCCTTTGAGACTGAGTCATTCTTGTCCTTTTAAAATTACACTAATATGAAGTTCTTGGGAGGCAGAAATTTTCTGTATACATTCAGTTTTTTAAAATAGATGACATCTTGATAACCTTCAGTAATTGCCCTGCACTGTACAACGTTTTCAAACACTATTTTAACAAAGAATCAAAACGTAAGGGTTGAAAGAAACCTTAGATTATTTAGGCTGACACCTTCATTTGCATAGCTGAAGAAAATTTTTGCCGAAATACTGCAAACAGCACATAATTACTGATTGAGATATGCAGACAGCATTTAAAGTATCTTTGATTTTGGAAATGCGCTTTAGATAGACAAATTGGCAAGGCTCACATTTCTTCCACCTATCTGCGTTCAACTTTTGATATAAAATCTCCAAAGTAGAAAATTACCACGTAAATTGTTCCTGAACAGTTCAGAGAAGTAAACTGCTTCCTGGCTTGAAAGAGGAAGTCAAGCCTTCAAACACCTTTTTATGTCGATGCTGTATATAAAAAATGTTCTCTGCAAAGTCGTCAACGCAAGACACAGCAACATTTGAGATTTCTCAGGAGAGACACACACGAAGATTATTTTTCGTTCATTAAAACACGAAAACCTTCAGTGGCATCTTCCATACTACCTGAAGGTAGTGTGCTGTCTTATGTAATAGGCGCCTTCCTTTCCTCCCCGCCCAGTTTGTAGGCAAAATACCCAATTCTGCCCAGAATTTTTGAGTCCTTTCACCTTGCCTGCAGTCAGTAATCAGCACCGCAATTCGCCTTTTTGTACAAGATGAAAAGAGCAAAGACCTGCTCCATAGGGTTAAATCGGTTGCCAGGGGCCAACTTAAAGGCTTTCCCCCAAACCACTGGTCATCCTCCCTCCCTGCTCAGGCAGTGGGAAAAAGTAAGAAGCCGTCTTTCCCTGTTGGGCGGCGCACACGCAAAGTACCGGGTCGGGGCCGCCTGCGAGTACCTGGGTACCTCAGGTTCAGGGTCACGGGCGCCAGTTAGGATGGACAGGCAGAAACCACGCCGGCCCCAGGACTGCCCGCTACCTGCACACCTGGACGCCCCAGCCGGCGCTGCCCCTCCTCGCACTGCCCGGGTCCTACGCGGGTTCCCGGGCACAGGAGCCGGGCGCGCACTCAGCCTGAGGGCGGCTGAGAAAGTTCCACCGCCTCGACGTCGGCGCCCCCGGGCCCCTCTCGCCCCGCAGCCTCCCCGCCAGGCGAAAGGTCGCGGCGTCGCGCGGAGGGACTGTCCCCCGCGTTGAGGCGGCGCCAGCCGCTCCCCTCCCATCCCCCGGGCGCCCCGGATCGGCCGGGGCGCGCAACCCGTACTCACCGCCCCTCGCTTGAGATCCCCAGTTGGCGGCCACAGGGGGCAGCGCGGCCCGAGCCGAAGCCGGGTGGCGGGGCGGCGAGCCGGAGGAGGGAGGCCGGCGGCGGCGGCGGCGGCGGCGGCGGGGAGGGTCAGAGAAGGAAGAGGCGGTGGCGTCTGCAGACCCCGCGCAGTCCTAACAGCCGGTCCGCCCCGGAGCGCTAGCCTGCGGCCGCAGTGGCAGGGGCTTTATCGCCGTCTGCCCGGCCCCCGCCCCTTCCTGCCGCCCCCGCCCCCGGCCCGCCCCGCCCCGCCTTCCCGCCGCCTCCTTTGTGTGCCAGCGGGCCGCAGCGTCCCCGCGCCCGCACGCCGGGACGCCCCCACTCCGGCCGCAGTCTCGCGGATGCCGCCCCCAAAGGGTCCCAGTCGTGAGTCTGCGCCCAGAAAGCGCAGGGGGACACGCTGACTCCGAGGTGCGGCGCCAACCCCGGCGGAGCTGCACGTGGGTCGCTGGGATCCGGGTGTGGGTGGGAGGGGGAGGGACCCAAGGGCTCTTGGCGCGCCCCTGGAACGCAGGGCGAGTCGTCTTGGCTGTCCCCTGGGAGAGACAGGGGAGCGCCCTGGGACAGTGCCCACGGCTCCCGGTGATGATAACGGTGCCAGGTCGCGGCGGGGGAGGAGCAGATCACCCCTAGAGGTGCTTCGCGGGGTGCCCCGGAGCCGACTTCTCCGGCCGCGGGAACAGAGAAGCGGCCGCTGGTCGCCTTAGGCGGATGGCAGACAAGGGAATCCAGAAAACGGGATTCCTGGCTGCGGTGACAGCACGAGGTACCCGCAGAGTGCTGAGAATCTAGCCCATCCCCACCGGTAGCTACAGCCGATGGGACCGGACCTGTGCGCAGCAGAGAGGCTCAGACCCGTGGGGCCGGCGACAAATCACCGCCCGGCTCCCAGCAGTATTATTCATATCTCCCATATTCAGTCCTCCTTTGCGTCAACTTAGGTTTGTGAGAACCCAGCTTAATGACATAATTTATGTTGCCCTTAGACATTGCAGAACCCTCACCAGGAGGTTCAGGGCCCCAGTTGTGAGAAAGAAATGTGGTAAATCTCCTAAGACACAGCCTTGAATTAAGGTTTCATCCACTGATGAGAGCGACTTGGAACCTACAAGTGGCATGTAGACGGCCATGCTAGACGGTGTGCTTGTGTTGGGCAAAGTTGCTTTTAAGTGTAACATCTGAGACAGCCTACAGGTATTCAGAGCTTCTCTCAGAGGGAAACAAGCTATAGGAGGTTTGGTCCTAAAATAAAAGGGAAACAGTCCGCCAAAAGAAAACCTGTTTCCATATTTCCAGTCATGCCTAATGTACATATCCAGTTACAGAGCAGGTTTAAATCCGTTTGCCTTGTTTTTCCTTCTGCCTGAAATGCTCTCTCCACCCCCATGATCTTCTCATGACTGCCTCCTTATACTTCAGGTCACAACTCAAATGTCACCTTCTCTAGGAAACTTTCCCTGACCACTTGAGCTAAAGGCACTTCCTCCCTTCTCCAAACTATTACTCTCTTCGTAGCCCTCATCATTCTAATTTTTTTTTTACTTGTTTCTTGCCTAGTTTTGTTTTACCTTTCCTTGTGAGAATATATGCTCCAGAAAGCAGGGGTGAGAAACCAGTTCAACATAGTTTCCAACTCACCCTGTCCTTAGTGTCTAGAGCCAATACTACGCATATAAAAGTTACTCAATAAATTATTGTTGACTGGTTGATGAATAAGTGCCTCATAACTGCAGACCTGTTCTGGGGACAGTGTTGTGGCATAGTCTAGTCAGCAGGGTGAGCTGGAGCTGGAAGGAATGACGTGGGGTGGGGGATACTAGAGGAGAAAAAGCCCAGAGGTGGTATGAGCTTGGTGTGTTTGAGAAGCTCGGAGTAGCCCCTTCCAGACAGAAGAAAGTCATTCAGGGGACCAGTGGAGAAACAGACTAGAACCAAGAAGTGTGGGTGAAGCCACGTTATGAAAGCCTGCCTGAATCTCCACACCCATTTCTATCTTAATCACTTGTTTTAATTGAAAAATTGTATTGAGATAACTGTAGATTCACATGCAGTTGTAAGAAATAATACAGAGAGACTAGACTTCGCCCAGCTTTCCCCAATGGTAACATTTTGAAAAACTATTGTATAATATCACCATCTGGATATGAACAGTGATATATTGACTCATACTGCAAACACTTGGTTAATTATTTGCAATTTTAAATGTTTAGTAAAGTTACTCTAAAGTTATCAAAAGTAAAGTTTTTCTAAGTTTATGAAAGAAATTCAGGCTCTTGTTTTAATGGGAACAACGTTTTTTAGGGAAAAAAAGTTTTAGTTTTCCAATTAGAGTGTAATTAGAGTCTGGATTCTTCATCTATAAAAGACGGTCAGAAGTCTTTGGGACCTACCACTTTTGTTTCCAGTTTAATGACTGCCATCCATTTTGCTGTACAGTCATTTTACTCGTACTGTCGAAGGAACATTTTGAGCAATACTGTACATGACTTGTCAATTCTGAAATCAGACAGGGTGCCATATTCACTAATATGCTAACCTGAGCCCAACCACTAATGTCCCTTTCGCTCTTCTTGGACATTGGATGGGACTGCCACTGAGTATCTCCCAAAGGGAAGTGATTCAAGACAAAGACCCATTCTGCCAGCGGTGTATGCCGGGAATACCAACTATGCTTGTTACAGAATGTGCATGGCTGGCGTTAGCCGGCCTTTCTGATGCCAGCAAGAGGATACAGAAGCAACCTCCCAAGCCTTCCATGACATTCAAGTGACCAGGCAGTCCGACACCCGTCACTCGAGGACTGGCCTAAAGAAGCTGTGCTCCTATCTCAGTCAGTGTTCGGGAACAGCAGTTCCGCGAATGTTTGACCCTCTTTGAAATCATTTCTCATAGATGAGCACTTTCCATCAGCATTTCCCTTGCATCTCTACTTACCTGCCTCTTTTCTTTGCAACTTTGCATTCGCAGCAGAATTCCATTTTGTCCTTCAATTGGGTGGCTTGCCTTAATCCTCTGAGGGAGCTTGAAATTGTTTATTCCTTAAAAAAAAAAAAAAAAGTGACCTGGAGTTTAGCCAGCTCCAGCCAGTCTCTGAGTTTGGCTTTGTGTCCATAAGCTGCAGTTGAGAGAAACGCAAGAAATGCCCAAACAGAATAAAACAAATGATCTATTTAGTCTCATTTCCTCTCTTGGAAGATGTCCAATGTTGAGTGCTTTGGGAGAAGATGAAAATCCCCTCGTCCCATCCCCACTGCTCCCCCATGCACCCTAATTCTATGACCTTGCATTTAAGTAAAAACTATCCTTAGCTTTCAGTGGGTGATGGTGTTGTGTCTGGAAGAGTGACTGATGTTACGATAATAAGATAATAATAGTTGCTCCTCTCCTATCTAACCCACATTGAAAACACATTACCCCACAAGACTACTTGTTACACAATATTATAGATGCAAGTGCTGTTATGTAAGATCGTTTCAGCCGGGTGGGAAAGGAGACTGGTTATAACAGTTCACTTATACAATTAGTTTCTGGGACTGTTGCATTGTTATGTTTTGTTTTTCTTTTCTTGTTTTGTTTTTTTAAGCTTATAAAGGGCATTCGTGTTTTTATTTCCCTTTCAAGTTGGCTTTCAAATAAATCCAATGTCCTCTTTCTCTAACTTCTGAAACAGATCAAACCACATCATCAATTCTCACTTTCCCGTTTTCGTCACTACTTTTCATCAAGAGCTTCAGAAAAAAGATAATACTAAGTTCTGGGCTGAGTATAATTGTTTTACTTATATTTGGCCAACTACAATGGAAAACCACGGGTGCTGAGGATCATTGTGATACTGACCCCTTCAAACAACAACCTAGCTCTTCTTCCTTTTCCCTCCACACAATAGAAGCCGCCTGCCTACTTCCACCCTGTGCCCTGTCTCTTCTTACCTGCGTCACTGTCCTCTCCACCTCTCCATCCCTCCTTCTCTTCCTGTTCTCTCTCAAAGCTTTGTTATCGATAACTTTGATTGCCAGCCCCAGTAGTTTTCCATCGTGCCTTAGCACCCTTGATCTCTGCATAGCCTTTAACTCTGGTGGTTTGCCCAATTTTTTTTTTCTATTTTTTTTTTTATTAATTTATTTTTAATTTATTGGGGTGACAATTGTTAGTAAAATTACATAGGTTTCAGGTGTACAATTCTGTATCACATCATCCATAAATCACACTGTGTGTTCACCACCCAGAGTCAGTTCTCCTTCCATCACCATACATTTGATCCCCCTCACCCTCATCCCCCACCCCCCAACCCCCTTACGCTCTGGTAACCACCAAATTACGTTCCCCAGATTAATTTCCAATTTTAAAATGTGTTTGCTTATTCTTTCTCCTCCAAGTCCTTCGCTGGCCTTTATCTTTCCCTCATCAACTCCTCCTCCTCCCACACATGAGTGCTGTGCAATTGCTTGCCTGAAGCTCTCTTATCTCCTCCAGACACTCTCTCGATGGAGCAAACATTGATTGGTGTGTGGCCACCCAGCATCTATTCCCCCTGTCTTTTGATAGAATATGGTCCCTTTTGGTAAATCACCTCTCCTGCTCTGTGTGCCTCCCTGTCAAAAGTAGAAGTCAAGGTGTCTTTACTTCCTCTACACAAGGGTAGGCATACGACCAAGCTAAGTGGATCCCCTTCCAGGACTTTGAATCCTGAAGAGCGTGGGGAAAGCCATTGGAGCTGACTCTTCCCAGCCTGATGAGACTGTTTGTGAATTCTTTTCATAAGTGTCCCCAGAACCACCCTGGTCCCTGCCCCTTCTGAGTAAAAGTCCACAGTAGACTCTCTTTCTTTGAGCCTTTTCTACTTCTAACCAGATTCCGTTTCTGTTGCTTGCAACCAAGGACCCCTAATTGACACTCCCAAGTTAGATGTGTGTAACTTGGCTTAGTTCTAGGTGAATTCCAAGCCTGTATCTACAGATGGCCTTGACTGCTGTCCCAAGTTCCCACTCACATAGCTCCAAATGCCTGGCAGACACCTCCACTTAATACCCCACCATCACCGCCCACCTAATAAGTCAAAAGCCAATTTATTCTCTTCCTTCCCAAAGCAGTTCTTTCTCCTGTACCCCGTAAGTATTTTACATGACTGACTGTCACCTTGGTCACCAAAGCCAGAAAAATGAGGGTGAGTTCTGGCTTCTCCCCGTCCCTTGATGCATCCCATTTCCATCCATTCCCTGAGGGAATGAGTAGTCTTTCCCAAATCCCTCTTATTCACCCCTTTCCCATTATTTTTCAAACTAGTTCAGACCCTTATCATTTCATACCTGGGCCACTCCAATAACATCCTGAATATTCTCTCAGCTTCCAGTTTCTATCCACCACTATCAACATAATTTTTCTAAAGTACTGCTTCAGTCATGCCACCACCTGCTCAAAATAATTCCAGGTTTATCACTAAGATTCAAATTCTTTGTCTAAGGTAACCTTCTGTAGATGTTAGGATCGCAGGCTCTGGAGTTAGATGGCCCATTTCAAATTTCAATCTTACCACTAATATTTTTTTTCCCAGGTAACTTAACTTCTGAGTCTCAGCTTCCTTATGTTTAAAATGGCAGATAATAATGGTATAACCTACTCATAGGATTAAGGCAGAATTAAATAGTTGATCCATGAAAAGGATTTAGCTGAGAGTCACATAGTAAGCGCTCAATAAAAATGTGTAACAATGAAAACTCTCCACAGCCTTCCTCTAACCTACCTTGCTAGCCTTATTTTCTCATTTTCTCTGATCTCTTCCTACAGGTTTTACAATCAGAATCACTTATATTTTTCTACCTCTGTGGCATTGTTCAACCATTCTCTCTGTCCCAAATACCCTCCTGTCACTTCACCTGTGACAAGTAATATAATTTTTGCATTATAAACTATCCCAGTCTTAATGGCTTAAAGTATCCATTTTGTTTGTTTATGATTCTATGGGTTGGCTGGGCAGGGTTCCGCTGAGATGGTTCTCTGCTCCACCCAGTGTAGTCTGACCTCACTCGTGCAGCTGCAGGATTCAAGATGGACTCACTCACGTGGGGACCCTTAGCGGGATGGCTGCAACTCTCAGTCTACTCTCTCCAACAGTTTTTTTCATCGTCATGGGATTTTTCTCCCATGTCATATTTCACACCAAAAGGCTTCTCTCTTACGTGATTTTTCCAGCAGTACTCAGACTTCTTTACATGATGGCTCAAGACTAGAAGAGGGTGGAAACAGTGATTAAGTTGCAAGACTTCTTAAGAACTAGCTATAGATTTGGCACAATGTCACTTCTGCTGCATTCAAAGCGAGTCATAGGGCTATCTAAAATTCAAAGAGGAGAAGCAGACTCTACATTTTGATGACAGGTATTGTAGTTACCTAGGACTGCCATAACAAGATACCACAAACTAGGTGGCTTAGACAACAGACATTTACGCTTTCATAGTGCTGGAGGCTAGAAATCCATGAGCAAAGTACCATCAAGGGTGGTTTCTGGTGGGGCCTCTTTTCCTGGCTTGGAGAGGAGAGAGCAAGAGAGAGAGAGAGAGAGATCTCAGATGTCTCTTCTTTTCTCATAAGGACACCAGTCCTATCAGGTCATCGCCCCATCCTTATGACCTTGTTTAACCTTAATTACCTCCATAAAAGCCCTATCTTCAAGCACAGTCACACTGGGGGGTGGGGCTTCACCATACAAACTTTGGAGGGATATGATTCAATCTATAACAAGAGGAGTGGGAAAAAAATCACATTGCGAGAGGACATGCCCATTTTTGGACATAATCTGCCACCCTTCTCTACTACTGAAATCATTTTCATCCTTCACAATTTTCCCCTCAGCCCGGCCAACACTGATGTCTCCTCACTCAGCACTCCTATAGCTCTAAGTATGGGTTGCTTGTTTTACATGACCACATCCTGCCTTGGATATAAGCATTTGGTTTAGGCTCTAACCTCAAGGCAATGGGCATGTTTTTAAAATATCTTTAAGTTTTCACACTGTGCCTTACACAGAGAAGGCTGTAATAATTTTTTTTTTAATGAATGAAAAATGCAATTAATTTTACAGTTCTAAAAAGTGACAGCCACGCACAGAGCAAGCTAGATTTGGCTCCTGGGTAGTAGTCATGCTTTCCCTGCTCCTTAAATGTCCTCAGTTGTCTACCTCTTCTAGGTCTCTAGACCATGGCATGTTGGAAGAACTCAGAAGACTGGACACTGGGAGCCAGAAGGCCTGAGTCCCTGTCCCATTTCTGCCACCTCTTAATTGTGATCATGGGCAAGTCATTTTATTTCTCGGGGCTTCAGTTTCCTCATGTCTAAAAGAAAAATAACAACCCCTTTCATAGGACTGCTGTGAGAAATGATTATGATAATTTAACTGAAAACACTGTGTGAAGTCCAAAGGGCTTCACAAATATTATTACTAGTATTAGTCTGGTTGGGCTGCTGTAACGAAAAGACCACAGACTGGGTAGCTTAAACAATAGAAATTTATTTCCTCACAATTCTGGAGTCTGGAAGTCTGAGATCGGGGTGCCAGCATGGTCAGTTTATAAGTGAGGCTCTCTCCTTGGGTTGTAGGTGGCTGGCTGCTCACTGTGTGCTCACGTGCTGTCTCCTTGGTGAGCATTTGGCGAGAAAGAGAGTGCTCTGATGGCTCTTTAGTGTCTATAAGGACACTCATCCTGTAGGGCCAGGGCCCCACCCTCATGATCTCTTTTAACCTGAATTACTTCCACAAAAGCCCTATCTCCAAATTCTGTCATGTTGGGGATTAGGGTTACAACAGATGAATGGGGGTGGGGCACAAACATTCAGTCCATAGCACTACTGTTGTTAATTCTGAAGCGTACTCTCAGTCTTCATTGGTCTAGCTTGGTTCCTTGCTGATTCTGCTCTATACCAATCCTTCTAGCATGCCTTCTATCGTGCCTGGCACATTGTAGGAATTAATAAATGATAGCATTTATTATAGTTATTCCCAGTCCCTACTGACAGATGTTGGGGGAATGGAAAGTGAAGACCCGTGTTCTGAGATTTTCAGTTCTAAATAGAAGGAAAGGATGTGTTCTCTTGGGTTCCTCACTTCAGAGCAGGTTACAAAGCTTCCAGAGAACTATATTGGGTTGTCTCCAAATTCTCAGGAAGACCACCGAATCATCAAAGCTCATTCAGATTGCAGAGTGAGGAAAAGTACCCTGTAAACTCTCAAAAATAGCTTCTGAGTAAAATTGAAAAAAAAATAATTTTTAAAAATCGCAGGCTGCTTACCATGCTCTGTAGCCAATCACTGGGCACAACCTGATATGTGCTGTATCCCGCATCACTGTAGAGCTGTTCTTACTGTTCCAGGTCACCAGCCTCTCCATCATGGGAAAGAACCCTGTATGCCACCTCTGTCATCTGCTTCCACTTATCCCCTCTTCTTATACACCATTTTAGATTTAATGATACCCCCATTTTTATGAGACCCTGAGAAAAGACTGGGTTTTGTTGAAGAATAAAAATCAGTTATTAAGTTCTACCAGACAGAGAGATCCATTGTCACTTTTTAAGCAATAATTCCATAAAGTACCATTAGAGGACCCTCTTCAGTCTCTCCAGTCTGTACTTTGTAGATTTCTACCTAAAGGATCTCAGAACAAGCAACTCAACAGCAACGGGACCTGTAAGTGTGAGCTCTGTCTAACCGTATCTGTTAACATACGCTGTTAACGCCAGTGTCATCTTAGCATTGAACATCTCTTCGAAGATTTCTAGAGTGAGGAAGGGACCTTATAGGTCCATAGCCCAACATTTCTTTTTATTTTTTTAATTTCAATATGTGATCAAATAAATCTTTCAAAAAACTTTCTTTTAATTTTTCAATTACAATTGACATACAATATTATATTAGTTTCAAATATACAGGGATTATACATTTATATAACTTATGAGGTGATCACCCCAATAAATCCAGTACCCACCTGACGCCATACATAGTTATTATAACACTGCTGCCTGTGCTCCCCACACTATACATCCCCATGTCTGTTTTGTGACTCTCAATCTGTGCCTCCTACTCTCCTCCCCACTCCATTCATCCCCCGCCTCTATCAGGCAACCATTAAAATGCTCCTTTATCTATGAGCTTGTTTCCGTTTTGTTTGTTCCTTTATCCTGTTCTCTAGATTCCACACATAGGTGAAGTTATATGACGTTTTTCTTTGTCTGACTTACTCCACTCAGCCCATTACCCTCTAGGTCCATCCATGTTGTTGTAGATGGCAAGATTTCACTCTTTTCTATGGCTGAGTAATAGTCCACTGTATATATGTGCCACCCCTTCTTTATCCACTCATCCATAGATGGACACCCAGGATGCCCCATATCTTGGCTACTGTAAATAATGCCGCAATGAACATATGGATGCACATGCCCCCTCGAAGTAGCATTTGGGGTTTCTTTGGATAAATACCCAGAAGTGGGCTTACTGGGTCTTCCTTTGTCTGTTGTTATAGCCTTTGTTTTAAAGTCTGTATTGCCTATTGTAAGTATGATTATCCCAGCTTTTTTGTTGTTGTTGTTTCCATGTCCGTGAAATAACTTTTCCCATCCCTTTGCTTTCAGTCTGTGTGTGTCTGTCGATCTGAAGTGAATCTCTTACAGGCAGCATGTGTAAGGGTTTTGTTTTCTTATCCACTGAGCCTCCATTGTAAAGTTACTATGTTCCCCCTCTCCATACTCTATTCTTTGGGTGTAAGTCATAGTCCAGCTCACACTCCAAAAAAGTCAAGCTTCACCTTCTGGAAGTGGGACTTACATCAAATGGGATTCTTCTGTAAGAAAGATGGGTCCCTTCTCCCCATGCATTTATTTAATTCAATTGTTTATTTATATCAATGTGGATGTACGTTTGTTTATTTCATATTTGGAGTTGTAACACAACACCACACTCACTATTCATTTTGTTGCTCAAATTTGTCCCACTTTGGCCATTGGGAGCTCTTTCTATGTCCCTTTGACATGCCCCCACCCTTTTGTCTTTGGATCACTTCCTTGATTTCTGGAACTATAAGATGCTCCAGGCTTATCTTGTGTTTTCTCTACCCAGAGCTAGAATCAATCATTTCTTCAAGGAGACTTAGTACCTTTTATTGGAGAATAACGTGTAGAAACCAAAATCTGGGCCCTACGTGTGATTGTTGCCACTGAGGCGTGGAATACCTCCCACAGGCCCCTGTGCTAAAGTTTTTGTGCATAAATTATATCCATAGGTATAAAATGATCTTTTAGACCTATGTCTCCATTGTCTAAGTACTTACTTTGATTTACTCATGAATAAAGGTTTTCATGTGTTCCAGTGCAAACTTCTTGGTAATATTTGACGCCTCCTGCCTCTTATTCATGGGAAAATATACACCGTACCACACCACAGCCATACAATCAGCTCAACACAGCATTTCTATCTGACACCTATTAACCTATCAAGGTGGGTATTCATATAATAAATTCTATACTCAGATAAAAAAACCTGACAATACACCTGGGGATGGCTTATGATATGTGCAGCACATTCTTCTCCAATCAGGGTGTAGCAGATATGGTTGTTTATCTGTGAAAGCCATCTGCTTTTCTTGCTAGAAGAATCAGGATTTTGTTCAGGCCTCTATCCATCCATCTCTCTGATCCCTGTCTTTGGAGTAATTCTCATTAATCTTGGCCCATCCTGATAATTCCATTCTCTTTGCCAACACTTGCTTTAAAGGTAGAAATGATTTGCTGGGAAGTCAATTGGCAGGAGAGCTTCTGAGAAAGTTGCCTTGATAATAAAAAGAGATTTACACTGAATGAAGAGATCACTTTTTCTACTTGTGCCCAGAACTAGAGCATCATCTTGTGACTATGAGAGGAACTAAAGCAGCATGCTGAGGGTGGACGGACCAAAGATGGAAAGAACGTCTTTCATGTCACTGAGCTGCTGAATTAACCAACCGGAGAGACCCGCTACCGAGGAACTACTTGTTATAAAGATAATAAATATTCCTTATTGTCCTGGCATTTTAAGTTTTTATTTCTCTTATTTGTGGCTGAAAGGATCACAATGACTATGTCCTACTTTAGAATATTTGGAATAAAGCAATTATTAACTCTTTTTGTGACCCAAGGCCCTTTTCAGAATTCACCCATCGATTCATTTATTCATTCATTAAAAATAGATATTTACTGAGAACTGGCAGCAAACGAGAGAGATTGATCAAATAACCACGTGTACATATGACAAACTATGATAAATAAGACAAAGGGAAAGTACAAGGAATTATGTGAGAATAACTGAAGGATACAATTTAGACTGGGAAAGGGGTAGTATTGTGGACAAAAAAGGGGCCACATACTAACCCTGACAAGCTCAGAGGAGGCTAGCATGGCAGGCTCCATAAACCTCAGAAATCGAAAGTAACCACATAGGATGGTCTGAACATAAAAATTCCTAACTAAAAGCTGTCCATGCTGGGTCGTTCATTGTAGGCCTGCAGATTCCTGGACAAAGGTCAATCTTTACTTTAGGTGAGCCTGTCTATTGTAGTTTTGCATCTAAGATAACATATCTTTGAAATGTCAAAGTAATCTTCTTTTCCAGACCCCCCAGGGCACAACCAAAGGCACCAGAGCAGGAGACCACAGAACCCCACATTGTTAACTTGTTCCCCACAAACCATCTCTATGTGCTATAAATGTTCATTAGTAATTATCTTGTACCCACTAACGTAAAAAGGATGTGAGTTACTCTATTTTGCCTTTTTATCCAAGCCCAGAGATTTCCCCACTTTGCGTTTTCCCACCCCCTTAATCTACCACCAATGGATTTCATGCAACCTTCCTTAAGTCTCCTCCTTTGATTCTAATGTATAAAATAAGCTGCAAAACTGCCATTCTCCGGAATAGCTTATCAATCCATTGAGATTTTGCTTCCCGGCAATTGTCATCATTTTGGCTCAAACAAACTCACAAAAATTCTCTACAGGTTTGGACGTTTCTTACGACGATAGTATTAAGGTAAAACATCACTCAGCAAGTGGTATGTGAACTGAGATCTAAAAGGTAGTGTAGGAGGAAGGTATTCTATGGAGGGGGTACAGTATGTGCAAAGCCTCTGGGTGGGAGAAACCTGAAGAAGATTTGTGGGACTGGTGGAGAAAGACTGGGGGACAGTGGCATACCTAAGACGAGAGGGGTCGGCAGGGTCCAGAAGACATAGGATCCATCTTGGAATCATAGTAAGGATTTTTCTCTCTCTCCAAAGAGAATAAAGAAGGGCTGTAATCTGGGAATGATATGATTATACAACCTAACCAGTTCCTTCTGGGCACCTTAGGGCTCAGTCTTGCCAAATACAAAACACTGTCATTGAAAGACAAAGATCTTTCTAATCCTTTTGTGTGCCTTTAAAAGGGGATCTTTGGCAGAGTATTAGAACTCACTGGATATCCCTGTGTGCCTCTGCATTTTCCAGCCCTCCTTGCAGTTTGGTTAGGACCATGAGATAGGGTTTGGCAGTCATGATACAAATCATTTCCAGGTCTGGTTCTTCAAAACATTCCGTGTGATCGTCCAGTCCTTACTTCACCTGCACAGCGACCTTGGTCATCTTTGTGGATGGCAGGACATACGGGGGCTGGTGCCCTGCCTCAGATTTTGAATGAGTGAGACATAAACCCCCCTTTTGAGGCCCTGAGGCTTCAGGGTTTATTTGTTACTGCAGTGTAACAACTGTGTTAGCTTCCTGGGACTGCTGTAACAAATCATGCAAACGGGGTGGCAGCAGGAATTTATTCTCTCATGGTGCTGGAGATCAAAAGTCTGAAATCAAAGTATTGGCAGGGCTGTGCTCCCTCCTAAGGGTCCAGAGAGGAATCCTTCCTTGCCTCTTCTTAGCTTCTGGTAATTGGCAAACCTTGGAGTGCCTTGATTTTAGCTACATCGTCTCCAATCTCTCCTCCATCTTTACAGTCTTTTCCTCTGTGTGTCTGTCCCTGTCTGTGTATTCAGACGGCCTTCTTATAAGGACACCAGTGCCGGATTGAGGGCCCACCCTAATCCCATATGACCTCATTTTAACCAATCACACCTACAAAGACCTTATTTCCAAATAAGTTTACATTCTGAGATTCCCGGTGGACATGGGTTTTGGGGGACAGTATTCAACCCACGACAATGACTGACACAGGACTAACACAGGATACAGTTTATAACAGACAGCAGTACTTCTTGAAACCACTATTTCTATCCAGCCCAATTCTACAGCAGCTCTGCAGCCTCTCACCTCTTCATTACCCCTTTCCTCTTTCACGCTCACTCTTCCTCAGCATCAGTCTGCGGTTCCACTGTTTTATCACCACCTCACCTTGTGTCCCATCTCTCTCTGTACCGTCTCTTCACACATTCGTCTTGATCCAGGATCACAACAATTGTGGAAACTGAGCTGGCAAAAGCAGAACATCCACAGAGGGCAGAAACTACAGCAGCAAAAGCAAAATATTTTAGTGGATGAGCAGAATTGGAAAGGTTGAACACTATCAAGTTTACAGGCTGTCCCAATAGAACCTGCTTTTAAAAGACTATTCTGGTTGTAGGGCAAATCTGATTGTTGGAGGCGGGCAAGAGCATAGGTCAGAAGGCCACTGGGAGGCTATTGTAGCAGTTCTGAGAACAGGGACCAGGGTGATGGTGAAGGAATGCAGGTGCAGATATATCCTAGGTGCAATACTGATAGGACACAGGAAGGGTGGGTGAGGGAGACAATCGAGTCAAAGCTATTGACCCTGTTTTCAGAAAAATGCACATTCAAAAATTTTTATACAAATATAATGACTCCTGACCCCCTTTCTCATTCTCAGATGGATAGTCCTGGCTCTAGGGGAAGAGTCGCAGACCTCTGGAAATCCTGTTCCTCTCATCTGAGCTTCTGATAGCTACCGAGCAGCAGCCACACTGAGGTCATTCTTTGGGAAGCTTGCCTTGAGTGGTTTGATATTGCCCCAAATGAGTGAAGTCGTCAGCTAATAGCCCAGTGCCTGAAGGAGCAGGCCTCCACCTGCGTGGAAATGGGCCAAGGGGACAGCTGCAGAAAGGATCTTCATAGCTGTTTTTTTCCCAAAACTATGAGCAGAGAAGAGATACAATTTCAAAATGGGAAAAGCCAGTGGATATCCAGGGGAAACCTGGGACAGAGGAGGCAGGTCCCCCATAACTGAATATCCAGTGCCAAGAAGTGGAAGGCACGCAAGAGGGAGCATGTCAGTTCCTATGACCCCTAGCTCTTCTTGCTCACAATGGTCCTTATCCTGGGAACTTGTAGCGCTGTGACTTTGTGTGAACACTCATTGCAGCCTGCTCCACACCACGTAGGGCCAATCAATAAAACCGGGCTTCTGCTTTGCAACTTGTGTTACCATGCTGTGGCACCTCACCCACATGCTGGTGGGGAGGGGGGAGTAAGCTGACTCAGGCGGGGCTGGGGCCAGAGGGGCTGATACAATTGGGAGTGACCATTTGGGAGATCCTGCCCAAGGCAGATAGCCAGCCATCTGAATTCCCAGGTAAGACAGGGTTTAATGTTGCCTGGCATCAGGAGCCTAGTGGTTCAGTTTGAGGACTGAGGGTATAGTGGTAAAATCTCTGTGTAGTCGTGGTAGCCAACCCTCATCAATGGATAGCAGCATTGTGAATTCAGGGAGGATGTATTTGGGAGGAAACAGTGTTACTGACAAATGGCTGCTGGGTTGAGGAACAGGGATCAGGTTCTTGGAGAGAAGGTCAGGAAGGAGCTGGGCAGGTTTTAAGGGTTCTGGTCCAGCAGGGAATGGATCAGGAGTGTGGATGGGTACAGGGGCGGTCGTGGGGCAGGGAGTACATAGGTTCTGGTTTGGGTTCCAGTCTCAGGGACTCTTGGGTGATGGTTTATCTAGGCTCAGGGTCAGACACTGAGCATGGCCGTCGTGTTTTGCGACTGTTGATATGTTGCCAGGTTTGTTTCTCATTGGTTCATGAGCTCTGCCCAAATGACGTGTCAGGCACCAGGTCTCCGGTCTTCATAGTGGGCATGCCCCAGGCAGTCAGGCACTGATATTCTTTGGCATACGGGTTCCTGCTAAAACTGGAGAGCAGGACCAACCCCTCAGGGCCTGGCAGGTTTGACTGAATCTACCCTGTGCTGCCCAGTCCTTATCAAATACCCTCTTCTGGGGCTCTGGCCTTCCACCTTTCCCGGAACCCTCAGGCAGCTGCCCACCAGGCGGGGCACTCCACCTCCACCTCCAGCATTGGGCATTACCTTTGGGAGGACAGCAATTTCCAGCCTGGGCCATGGAGCCAGATGACTTGGTCTGAATCCTGGCTCTGACACTTCTTACAAGCGGACTTCCATGTAGAATTCTGTTGTTTGATTTCCCGGCACCCATTTTTCATTACTCAGGTTATGGAACCCTTATGTTGCTTTGGGGAACTACTTCCGTTCTTTCCACACACATTCTGCCTCATTGGAAGCAATCCTGGTGGGACTGCCCATTAAGATGGCTCAGACTTCCCTTGGACAAGATTGAGTAGGTGACATAAGTTAGGCCAAGGAGATACTCTCTTCCTGGAATTGGAACCATAAGCAAAACGGCACAAAAAGGCTGTGGATGGTTTATCATGACAATGGCAATTTGAAGAGGTGATACCTCAAACCTGGAGCTACTTTGTTCCTTGTACTTTCTGAAGTCTGTTTCTTTCTTTTTTCTTTTTTCTTTTTAAAAATTACTGTTAGAGCCATCCCATGTCCTTCCTAATAAGTTCCTTTTTGCTTGATTTAGTTATGGTTGATTTCTGTGTTGTAAGCAAAGAACCACCAAAGATGCTGCAATACACTGTACTTTATGAGATTATTAAACACTACAGAACAATTCCCATACGTTCTTTTAAAAATTATCTTTTCTTGCTTTAAGGCATTAAGAAAAGATTGATTACTGGCATGGAGATAGTTGTAACATTTTGAGGGAGTCACCAGATGGTGACAATACATATTATTTCCTAATTCAATTGATCTCGAAATGTGTTTATTAAATCTTGAGGAAATGCTTTATCATCATTATGTGATAGCTCTGCTTTTAAAAAAAAAACCCCAAGCTATAGAACATCTTGTAGGGGCAGAATTTGGATGTGATGAAAGGAGTTCTTTGGCAGTATCTCAAAGGTATATACTTTAACTTCAAAAGAATTTATGTCTCAAATGTCTGAAGGCTAACGAATGTCTTCAGAAGAGGACTATTTCCTCAGTGGATGCAGCCAATATGTAGATATCATTACAGCTCTGTCAGGAGTCAGTGGCTTACACATTGCTGTTGCTCACACACAAACCTTTCACAGATTATGATAAGTGCTTCTTTGATCTAAAGTCATTGCACTCAGTAAAACCTTCAAGCAGTGGACTCTGACCAGAAGCCATGTGGGTGGTGGGAAAAGACCTTTGCTTTGGATTAGAAGGAACATTGCAGATTACATCGTTATGATCAAGCAGGGGCTAGGAAAGAATTCTGCATTTGTAATAGAAAGTCCATGGATAGTACTTTTTTTTTTTTCCGACCAGAGTTATTTTGATGGATTAAACCAAAAGAAGAAGGAAATGATAACACTGAACCCTAGTGGTGATGATTGTTAGACACTCTCACTGACATATATCAGTGATGTATTAGTTAGCTAGTGCTGTGTAACAAAGCACTCCAAAAGGTCATGGCTTAAAACAACAAACATTGCTTAGCTCATGAGCTTATGAGTTGGTTCTTTTGGTGTTGGCCGGGCGTGCTCATGCATCTGTGATGAGTTGGTGGGCTGGCTGATGACTGGCTGGCTTTGCTGATTTTGGCTATACTTTCACATATTTGGAGGTTGGTTGGTTGTATGCTGTTTAGAATGTTCTTAGCTAGAACAACTAGGCTCCTCTCATCTTACAGCAAGCTAGCTTATGCATGTTCACACAGCTATGTAAAAGTTGTGTGTATGTGTGTGTGTGTGTGTGTGTGTGTGTGTGTGTGTGTGTGAGAGAGAGAGAGAGAGAGAGAGAGAGAGAGAGGGAGAGAGATTGAAAGAGAAAAGGCAGGCAAGGCATTTTTTGAAGTTTAAGCTTGGAACTGGCACACAGTCACTTCTGCCTCAACAGGAGGAGCTACAAAATCACATTGCAAAAGGTATGAATTTAAAGAGGCATGAAAAGTTGTGGCCATTTTTAATTTCTCACACTCAAGAATGTCATAACTCTGCTAATTTGATGTGTGTGTGTGTGTGTGTGTGTGTGTGTGTGTGTGTGCGTGATGTGAAGTGAAATGAGAAGAATAGGTGAGGAGAAATAGTGGACCTGAGAGAAAAGAAGTGGAAGAGGGAAAAGAGAGAGAGTTCAGGTAGGTCAAATCTCAGAAAGAATTTTGGGGATTTGGCAAATGAGAGGCTTTAAAACAACTTCAGAGTAGAAGAGAACTGCGTATGAGAGGAAATAGAGTTTGATATGTTTTCTCATGGTTTAAGAATTTGATCCCTTTTGATATTCTGTAAGAGATGTAAGTAAATTACTTTTTTGGCTATTGAGCCATGTATTTTTCAATGCAACTATGTACAATGGAGCTATGTGGGGTCCCAAGGACTTATTTGAATTAAGCATTTAGATTTCTAAAGACAGACCTTTGGAAAAAAATAAAAGCTCTACCAAACTACAGGAAAAGTAAAACATTGATTTTCTCTCCTAAGGAAGATAATCAATCATGTTTAGATGTTTAATATTTTCTGAGCACTATCAAATTCAGCATGTGAAAATTTTGAGCAAATGTGGTGTTCTCTGAAAACTTTATGGTTTTAGATTTTTTCAAACATCCATGGAAATATAAAGAAATAATATATTGACTAATTCCTAGCTGTATGATGCTGTCAGTTTATTTGAACATTTGATGGATTGCTCCTCTGAACCCATACTCTTGTTCACCCATTTCTATTCTAATGGTGTGCCTGCTTGAAATCTATAATATGTACAGAATGAATGGGAGAGGCCCTGGGAGCAACTCAAGGGCTTGGAAGTCAGCCCAGCCTGTATTCAAATCCTGACTTCGTTCTTAACTATGTGAACTTGGGCAAGTTTCTGATCTAAACTTCTTAAAAAATCTTAACATGAGGACAACAATCCACTTGTTTAAGTCTGTTGTAAGGATTAAAGGTAATGTGTAATCAGTGTTGAGCACATAAATGTTTATTTCGACTCCTCACAAAGAATCTATAAGCTAGACTTTATTGAGTCAGTGTCAGCATACTGCAGATTCCCCAAATTTGATCAGAGAAGCTTGTCTAAAGTCCAGTGCCAGGAAGCCATTGAACAAAGACCTCTCTTATTATTGCATGTAGAAGAGAGCCAAAGGTAGAGCTACCAACTTAGGTATTGGTGCTAGGTGTTAGGTGCTATGCCACTGGGGCCATTGAAAAATGTCAATCATCAGATTTGTTTTTTATTTTCCATATGCTTATTCCAGATCTCAAGGCACTTGCAACTTATCTGGGGAGAAAACACAATAAAAAACTTTTAAACACACCAAGTATATAATAAAAAGCCAAATTTGGAATTATAGGGCCTTCAAAGAGAGATCGATCAAGGCTTATATGGATATTGAAGGCGAGGCAAATTTCAGGATTCAGAGACGACAAAGGGCTCACTCTGAAAGAATGCCTAGAGGTGGAGAAAAGAAGGTAGAAATTAGAGAAGTTGGTGGGGGTATGATGGAGGTGGGAGCAGTGGGTACAGGTAGCAGAAAGTAGATGATGAAGGATTTTGAAAGGCAGGCATAAGACTCTTGATGCAGCGTAAGTTAGGGCATCGCTATGAATTTCTGAAAAAGTGAAAGAAATCATGAAAATTAGTGGCTGGCAGGGACCTCCAGATTGCTGAGGCAGAGCCTGGAATCAAGTATGGGTTGGTAGGGTGTCAGGCACATGGTGATGGAAACTGGCCAAAAATTGAGGTGGTGG
The DNA here is from genome assembly GCF_004115265.2 of Rhinolophus ferrumequinum. NCBI lineage: Eukaryota > Metazoa > Chordata > Mammalia > Chiroptera > Rhinolophidae > Rhinolophus > Rhinolophus ferrumequinum. Next base: position 12,367,052 of record NC_046291.1, on the reverse strand, counting down.
TAGGAGAAGGAGAAAGCCACTATTGAAGTTTGGGAGAGCTGTAGGTTCTTCTGAGCCCCGTTTCGTCTAGACTGACCCATATTATCCTGGCTCAAATATCTGCTTTGGGCAAAGATTCAGAAGGCAAAAGCTGTCCTGTTGGGTACTAGATGTGTGAGCTCAGATGTCCTTACCTTGCTGTCAACTTCACAGAAACAGTGCCTCGTCCTTCAAGTGCTTGAGAAATAGCAAGGAGCACAGTGGCAGTTTGTACAACAGCTATAATTTCCTTTCTACCCGAACTCTATAATAAAACAGAGAGCAATTTCTCTCCCTATCCCTGGGCGAGGGACAAATAGGTAAGTGGAACATTGGACGGAATAACATGGGTTATCCTCTCAATTACTAACGCCCATTTTTGCCTTCTCCAGATTTTTCAATTACAGAGAAATTGGCCCATACAAAAATCTCAGAGAAAACTCAAGGTCAAACAAGTCCTCTGATTCAAGTATTAGTACGACTTCAGATGTTATGCTTTTCTGCCAATTAAAGGATGCAAACTTAAGTGTTTTTGTGTGACTTCTAAATACATGACATCTATGTCTCCAAGAAGACATTCAGCATGGTACAAAGGAGGGAAAAGATTGAACCGAAGAAGTGCAAGAGTCAAGGTAAATTCCTTTCTTGTTTGAGATGTTTTCTCATTTTTTCTTTTTGCTTTAGAAGTCCAGTTTCCTTGGGGTTTATTTAAACTAAGAGGAAAAGGTCATAATGTTTTCATGCAATACATGCTTGGTTTTTAAAACAACAATTCTGATAAACAACAGAAAGAATTAAGTAATGCTGCACGAATGATCCATACAAAACACCAACATTTTGGGGTGTACATAATTTAGAGAAATGTCTCAAACACTTTTTGAAATACTATTGTAGCAATACATAGAGGCATGCCTGAGGTGGGCATAGGAATGTAGTTTAGAAAAGAAAAAAAATGTCACACTGGAACTACTCAATTTCTCCAAAATCACTGAGCAAGAAAAGCAACATTTCACCACCCACCATACTGATTTTACACAACTTCTCTAAAGTGCCTTGACTGAAATCCCAGAGCAAAAGTTAAGACTCTCCTCCTCTATTTTTGGTAAACAGCTGCATAGTAAACTTAGATGACTTTTCCCCCTGGATTTTACCTGGGAGTGGCCTTTAACATTTTTTTTTATTTCAAAGAGGGCAGGTTTGGCCCTTTTATACTAATATTACCAATGTTAAAATCTCTTGGGATCTCAGGAAGATTCATATTCTTTATTTTTTTTAAATTTATTGGGGTGACAATTGTTAGTAAAATTACATAGATTTCAGGTGTACAATTCTGTATTACATCATCTATAAATCCCATTGTGTGAGAGTCATATTCTGTACAACTGATATAACACGGGCCAGCCTCAGATTTCTCCGGTTTATTTTGTGCATCAGTATGTGTAACAATCTCATTTGTGTTGGTCTCCAAAACCATGCCCTCCACCACCACTGCTGCAAGAATATTGTGAGCCTTGTCTACATGGAAAATTAAATTCAGTTCACAGACATTTTCAAAACACTTGTCTAATATTTCCACAAATGCTTGAATCAGATCAAAAATGCCAAGTTCATTTTCAGAAGAATCCACACAGAAGACAAAATATAACATTGCATAATGTCTATAAATCAGTTTGTTGTCATATCCTCCAGTTAATAATCCTCCTTCTAGGAAATTACAAACATTTTCACCTAAGAGACCACAAGGAATGTCTCCCTAGTGATTTGCTGTTGTCTATCTTCACTGTTAGCCTGGCGGAACTTGGAGAGCTGCGACTTCCCTGAATTGATGAAGATGAGAGTCCCCTTGACCATGGCTGAGCCCCGTGGACCAGGTGGGTGCTGGGGGCCAGGGTGGAACAGACAAATGTACGAGTCTTGCCTAGGGATCTCACAGGAGATCCTTCCCCCCTCCGCCCCCACCAGCTCCTCCTGTGCAGGTCCACCACCTCCCGCTTGGGCGGGCGCGACCATGAGATGTTTTCTTATTGTGAGGGTCTGACATGGGTGAAGGGGAGAGTGAGAGGGAGTATTACTCCTGAAGAAGAGCGATATTAAAATTTAAGACTTGAATATTTATCTGCAAGTAGTCTCTATAGGAATCAATAATTTAAAGCAAGTTATAAGCCATTCACATTTATTTATTCAACAAGTAGTTACTAAGGGCCTACCTTGTGCCAGACTGTTCCAGGAACGAGGAACATATCAGTAAATGAAACAAGTCCCTGCTCATATGGGGTTGACATTCCAGTGGGGGAAGATGGGCCATAACCTATAAAAATATACTCTGATAGGTTGTCACAAGTGCTAAGAAGAATTCGTCTGGGAATGTGGATAGAGAGGGGCAGAGCTGATGATGGTGGTGTGCTCTTTTGGACAGAGACCTAAGGGTAGCCTCTCCAATGGGGTGATATCTGAGGGCAGTGAGGGGCTGAGCTATGTAGACACCTAGGGAAAGAGTGGTCCATGTGGAGGGAGAAGTACAAAGGGTTGCCAGATAAGATACAGGATGCCCACTTCAAGTTGAATTTCAGATAAAGAAAACAAATATTGTTTAGTATAAGCATGTCCCATGCAATGTTTGGGATATGCTTATAGTACTAAAAAAAAAAATTATCTAAAATTCAACTTCAGCTGGGTATGATGTGTGTTATTTGTTGAATCTGGCAACCCTTGCTTGGTGTTGAGGAAAGAGTGTGTTTGGTGTGTTCAAGGAATAATAAGAAGGCCAGAGACATGAGCAAGGGGAAGACTGGTAGGAGATAAGGTCCTCGAGGTGGCAGGCAGCTGAGTCACAGAGGTCCTTCTTGGCCCCTTTAGCAACTTTGGCTTTTCCTTAGTGTGATGGGAAACCAGTGGGAGGCTTTGCAGAGAGAAATGTGAAGATTCGTTGATTTTTTCCCCAACTGTTGATGAATTTCACTTACTACTAACTTAAACAAATTATTGAATACCTCTTAGATTTCCTGACCTAGGACAATGTTAGGATCCTGTTGCTGCTTTCCAGGTGCTCATTCACTGTCTGGGGGAGACAACACTTAACAAAGCAGTTAAGTAACAGTAAAGATGCCTGGGTCCGCATGGGTGGTTCAGCCCAGAGTACCATAAATAGATGGATTCCTTGGGCCAGAAACATCTAGGAAGCATTTTGGAGGAGATTGGACCAATTGGACCAGGAAGGATGGTGGAAAGGACCGTATCTCCTCCCATTTCAAGCATGCAGATGCTGTCCTCTAAGATGTGAATAGAGCTTTTGGAGGAGTGGGGGCATCGCAGCCTCTGCATTCAATGTCCCCTGGAGAGAGTGCTTCCCTCATACATCATGTCTAGACAGTGCATTCAGAACCAAATGGATTGCAGGATGAGCTGCAACACCCCGAGTAAAGCATCAGAGGGTAGAACTCGGAACAGAGTCAAGATGGATCTTCTGCAGCCTGACATACCACACGCACAGCCTGTCTCTGGAGCAGGAATGTGGACCTGCATTTTCTAAAACAACCGTTACTTTTCCGTAGGGATTCCTACCTTTGAGAAGTTAGCCTCCAGAAAAATTCCTGGTACACCAGAGAAGAGAATAAATGTTTGTGAAATAAATATCCAACTTGTGCATCCATTTGCAGAAAGCATTTTGAAGTGTTTCTAATCAAGTAATTAGCTTCTCCAATTAGCTTTAATTTAACTCCTTTTTTCAAACAGCCTGGATGAGTACAGAAAAGATCCCATGTCCTGTGGCTTCTCTGGAATGCCCAAAGAACCTCAGAGAAGGGTTATACTTGTGGTCTGGAGCCAGGGAACCAGAGGGGACCAGCGCCTAGGGTCTCCTGGTTCTCAAGGCCTGGAGGGCATCTGCCAGCCTTGAAAACAGTCAGTGACATTGTCAGGCCCTTCCGAGTTGCCCTGCCTTGAGGCAAAGTGTTGATTCCCTATACCTTTCCAGGACCATCCAGTCATTGGACATGGGCTGCCAGTGAGGAAAAGGCATGGTCTTGTGTTAGGTACCTCTACTTCACATAGGGAAATTTCTGGAGGGAAACTCATCTGAAAGTCTTGTGCTGTCCACATGCCCAGCACCTGGTGGAATAGATGTCTTAATCTTGAGAGGGGACCGAGGGAGGGCACTGAATAAAACATGCACTACTGTCTACACTTTGCACGGCTTGGATCCAATTTTTTCATGTACCGCCTCCTGGGAACAACTCCCCAGGATTCTGGCTGATCTCTTTCCCTGGGTAAACTTGTAGAAAAAACACAAAGAGGTTGGTCGGATAAACTACAGACTCCACTACTGTAGCTAGTGGCAAACCTGCACCTGATCTGCCCATTCTAGGTTTATTTCACCTTCAACTGTCATTTCTGCTGCTGTATGTGATTTACTTGGTGGGATGACCTAGAACCTCAGTGCTGAGGGTTCTGAACACTGGTCAATAAGCCCTTCTCAGGCTATGGCTGCTGCATTTATCATTTCACTATCAAAATTGGACAGGGGGTACCAAGAGACGCTCAAGTGGGTCAACTGAGTGCCAAACATAGTCTTTCCTCTCCCCACTGTGTAACGTGGCCTTCTCTCTTCTTGATAATCAGAATCAATCACTCCTGCCAGGGTTAAAACAACTTGCTTTGCCTTCTTGTCTCTTAGCATGAGAAGATGGAAGTGACTGGGTATATCCCAGTAGTTTAATGGGACTCTTGCTTTACCCCTTGGTGCAAGTGTTTACACTCCGGGAACTAGGACCTTTAAATCCATGGAACCCCAAGTTATCGGTACCAAAGGCACGTCACTGGGCATTATGATGTGACCACTCTTCCTTCCACCCCTGGGTGCTGGATACACGTATTCTATCTTCTGTGGACTTATCACCATGTAATGGTGACTGCTTTATGCTGATGTCTTCCTTAGTTGTGGGGAAGAAGCATCCTTGCTGGGCATCATTTCCAAGCTGGGACCTTAATTGCACCTTCAAAAATTCATTCCAGTGCTCTTTCAAGTCAGCAGCTTCTGAGTGGTGCAGTAAGCAATGAGATCATCAGATCTTCTGGTCATGTGACCATTGCCACACCTCTTTGCCATAAAGTGGATTCTTTGGTCCAATATAATGCTATATAGGACCCATGTCAGTGGATCAAATGCTCTGTAAGCCCTTGGGTAGTGTTGCTGGCTGAGGCCCTGTGGGGAAGAAAGGAAACACAGGTCCTCCAAAATGTCTTTATATTTCTGTCAGAATTAAACACTGTCTCTTCCATGGTGGAAAGAGTCCAATGTAGTTCTCATCAACAGAAGGTGTCATATGGCAGTTGCAACAAAGGTTTGAGTCGATTCCACAAGGAGCTTGAGAATAAGGATGGCCCCTCAGGGTTGTCTTGATTTAAGGCTACAGGGCCTGACCTTTATACTCACTCCCCCACTCACCAATCATTGCATGTTGGCTGTCCTCAGAAGGGCACAAGGTTTTGGGAGAGATGGCTTCCTTCAGCTGACATGGATTCTTCCATGTCAAAAGAGCGACTCAGCTGAGAGCCTTCAGCCCCCAACCACCCCAGCAACTAGGGAAGGATCTGGCAGCACAGCATCCGCTAAGGTCCATTTATCTTCCATGAGTGGGACTATGTTTGCCATTGCTTTTCCTCCCTGGAGAAATGGATTGGCCTTGAATGTTCCTTACCCAAGGCAGTTAGCAGATTGTTGGTGGTTTCAGCAGAATTATTTTAGTGGAGTGTGGGATGAGGGAGGAATCCAGACATTTAAGAAATAACCCTGAAATAAGAAGGCTGAGCTAATGAGTCTAAACCTCTCTTGTGAGAAATGTAGTGGAGAAGAAGAGGGATTCTGTAGATTTGGGGAGAATGAATTAGAATGCCCGTCCTTCCCACTGAGTATACTTCCAAAATAGATGGCTGGAGTTATAAGGGAAATTAGGAAGCATTTTTTTTTTCTCTGTGTGAAGCTAATGAGTCCCCAGGGGAGCTGAATCTGTAGCTCCATATTCATTAGTACCATTCCAACTAAATTCACTGGCTGGAGAGCAACCAGGCTTTGGGCAAGCTGCAGCAGTCAAATCCAAGATTATCTGAGAGATCAACTTATTTACTAAGTCGGACAGAGAGTGTAGGTTTGCATTCACGTTACCTACAAAATGTTCATACCCTAGTGTGTGAGGTCAACACTAGGGAGTCTAGTGAAGGTTGGCTGAAACTCTGAGAAAGTATGCCTGTTTATGTCCCAAAGGGAGACTATATATATATTTTAAATAAAGTGAACGTTAGTGGCTCCGGGATATTTTAGTGGGACTGATTTGAATAAGGCCGATGGATTCAGATACTATCAGGACTTTCCATGTCATGAACTCAGGAGGTCTGATGCAACTGTACTTTCTGTGCACCATTTTTCAGTTACATACCTGCTTAGTGTGTAAACTATGGAGAACTGAGCTCATGATGCTCTAAATTTAACTGATGAGGGCAGGAGTAATTCTCATCCACTTATGAACTATTTGAATAATATCCTAAGTCCTGTGTTTTATTTATTTATTTTTCCTTACTGAGAAGATTTGTCCTCGATTTAATCAAGAAGGAGTCAAGCTTCTTTGAGCTGGACGAGGAGTGAGAACCTGAGCAACTCAGCCTTTTTCCTTATGTTGCTTGTGGCAAATGAATGGGGTGAGAGAGAGGACAGATGAGAGTGTTAATCTCATTCTACATAACAGGATGAGCCCCCTTCTTCTGAATAGAAGCATTGTCTTGAGTTGAATGAAGGGTTACACCATGTATGTATGGGGGACAGATATGATTCATCCTTGGACATCATAAGTATGCCTTCTATCAAAGAACAGTTTAGACAGGCCTCATGCTCAGCAACACTGAAAGCACCTCTGTATACCTGGAATCTTCTTCTCATGTCCCTCCCAAGTTTTCCCATGGCTATATGTACCTTTCTCTGAACATTAGGCCAAAAGGCGGGAGCTATCATTCCATAGTTAACCACTGTGTCTAAAGCGGATACTTCCCTCTTATTCCCTCTCTCAGCCCCTTCATTGTTTCCTTTATAGCACATATCCGGATTTATAATTATTTTACTTATTTGTTCATCTGTTTCACCCACTCGAATGTAAGCTCCAGGAGTGCAGGGACCAACCCTGTATCATTTTACAGTCAAATCCCAGGGCCTGGCACCTCATAATCATTCCCTAAGTTTGTGTTGATCTAATAAATGATAATGGACAGATTTGCTTTGAGAAGGATCCTAAAGAAAAGGCAATGCTTCATTTGAAAGTCACAGTATAGAGCTCAGTCTTAGCTCTGCCATTAACCAGCGCTATGATTTTGAAAAAGACTTTCAAACTCTCTAGGCCTCATCTGTAAAATGGGAGATAGAAGTGGTTCATTATTTAACTCCAGAATTATGCGACTAGAATGGAAACTGATTGTGTGCGTTCTGGAGTATTGTGAGTGTGTTAGTTCACACCTCAGGAGTTTCTAGTTCTAACTGGTTTCTGTGCCTTATTTTTCATAGAGGAGATTATTTTGACCCAAGACATATCTATGACCAAAATTGAAGGAGCCCTTTTTGGAAAAATATGCCCATGCAGTTAAAATCTAGTATTCACTCCATTTTCAAAACCACTTTACAGAGAGAATATGGTCCATCAGTGTGGAAATCCACAACACAAATTAAACTAAGCATTAGGGTCCATTCAAAATGGTTACAAATGATCCAGGAAACTCAAAGTTTTTGTGGCCTGCTCAAAAATATTTTAAATGCTTGAAGAAACGACTGTATTTACTGAGATAATCACTTGTTCTTCTATGCTAAGAACAGAAGTATTGAAAAGTTGAGAAGCCCCCTTGACAAGCTCACTGGTGTGGACAAAGACATAAAATTACCATTATATTTATTCTTTGACCACAGAAAAGTGGTCATCGGGGTTCATAGAAACAGTTGAGTGTCAGGCTTGGGTCCCTTTGTACAGGTTGCTGCCATTCTCATCACTACCACAAGTAGAAGAAAGTCAGTTCTTATTCTCTTTGTGTGTATGGTATCAGCAAGTCTTTTCTGGCATTGAGATGTTTCCTGGAACCCAGCTATTCATTTCATCATCCTCAAATTTCTAGAGGTTGCCTCCAGAAGGAAAAAACAAAAAAATAAGTCCCAGCATCTATAATTGTTTACATTTTGTTTAATTATTTACATTTTCCTAAGTAAGTTGGAATCAAGTATTTAGTTGACTTCGTGGCATAAACATTACTCATTGCACTGAACTGGTGAGTTGGAGAGGTAGGTAACAGTTTGGAAGAGAGTTCAGCTGCAAGGACCCAAAAGAACACATTAGCTGAGAATGGCTAGTCCAGAAACAAGAGACCCTACACAAAGTGCCAGACTACTACGTAAAGACTTTATCCACGTGACCATGGATAACCTTACTGCTTTTATTAATATTGCTCTGTGACAAGGCCTTTGCCACTGGTTTGGACCCATAGCCAGGGAGAGATTAAATGCATATCTGTGTTTTAAGAGAGATTAGAAACCTATAAACCAACAGGGTGTGTTTCCGAAGGAGCAGACTTCTTTAGAAACCTGAGTTCCTTCAATATTGGCTAGACAGCTCTTCGAGCCAGTGGTTAAGGGTGGATTTATTCAGACCTCAGCTTCAAGTCTCAATAAAAACAACGACAACAAAATGTTCTTACATGTAAGTAAATGCTGGTTAAATCCTGGTTAATCCACCCCAGGCAAAAATATTTCTTTCCGACCTCATTTTAGAACTCATCAATATCAAGAGGTCTTTTGTCCTCCTGTGCCTTTCTTCTTTGTCTTGTGTTTTCCCACTTCTTTGCTCTCAATCTTACCCCAAAGTCATTTATGAAAATTTCTCCAGGATGCTAGACTATTAGCCTTGCCCTGTCTTTACTTCTAGCCAAGAAGAATTCATTTTCTTCCAGTCCCAGAACTTCTAAAAGTGCTGAGTTTTAAAGACTTCCTTCCCTTTATATACACAAAATATTATAGGAAATATAAGAATTAGGAAATATATATATATACATATATTATATACAACATATATAATTATAAGAAATATAGGAAATAAATAAGAAATATAGGATTTTCGTTACATATAGAAACAGTGTGGGGACAGAGCCCCAGAGATCAGTTTCCAGGCTCTCGGCCTCACGTGGAAAGGTGCTGGCTCGGGTAGTAGACGGCCATCAGCTGTGACTAGTTGGCCATCAGCTGTTACCAGTTAGCCATTAGCCACTAATAAAACTGCCGTGGCTACGCTGGTAAGCGCGGATTGCAGCTAGCAAGTGGGGTGGGTTGCTTGGCAGAGGAACCGATGGCAGATTACAGATCGTGTGTCTCCTGCTTCCTGTGTCTCCAACCCAGCCGCCAGCGGGAATATAGTGGTATGACTCCCCTATCTATGGCTCCGTGGGTATTCCTTTTTGGCCTCACCATGTCCTGGTTTCTTGTGTGGGGAGCAGGACCAGAGTCCCTGCGTGACACATAGATAATATTATGTTATTTCCTTATAAATTGAGGGTATCACAGACAACATTTTGTATATTTACTTTTTCTCCCCCAGACTCTAAGGATACCTCATATCTCCTATCCTCCCTAGATCCCATGGCTGAAATCTTTCCATAAAACTTGGAGGCTTCGGTTTGTATTAAAAGGTTACAACATTAAGCTGTTCCTAGTCATATACAACACAGTGAAGGAGCTTATTTGCTCCTTCATAAGATCAAGTTTTGCTAGGGCTGAGAGTAGAGAATATATAATGAAATGGGACCTGGAAGATGAGAAGAATCAGATGGTGGGTAAGGCAGAGGCTCTGGTCCCCTCCCCCCACTCCATCTCATCACCGTCCCCATTTCTGTCAGAAAGAAATGATCTGTGACTAGTAGGTTTGCCGGCCCTTGCTTTTCTCAAGCTGGCCAATGACCAAGAAGTCCTAAATTAGTTCTTTCTTCTGATATACTATATTCAGTCATTTCAAATTCTCCACCATGTGTCAGGCATTATGCTAACTTCTGGATGGGCATTGGTAAATCAAGCACACCTCTGCCTTCATGGGGCTTATAATCTAGGACCAATAGGAAACAGGCAAACAAATACACCTGTAATCAACCGTGATTAGCTCCATGAAGGAAGCATATGGGGCTCTAATAGAGAATAACTGATGAGTGACCTATCACTGGGGCATGAGAGCTCTGTGGAGTGGAAATGGAGGAGAGAAGGTTCTAGTCATGCGTGGACAGGGAGCTGGGTGCTCCAGGCAGGGGAACAGCAAGTGTGAAAACCATAACTCCGAGGGCAAGTCAGAATTTTAAAAAGAATGTTAAACTATGAATCATTGATTCTACCTGATGCCACTTGAGGAAAATACAAGTCTCTGGGAAAATAATTACTGTTTGGTCTTGGAATTTTAACTTCATTTCTGCAAAGTCAGGTGGGCCTGAAAGTAAGTCTTCAGCCAATGTTTGCTGATTGAGTATGCACTCATAAGGCGATTTATAGTTCTCATTCCAGTTGACTAGTTCCTGGGCTAGGGGACATTTAAGTAGAATAGTATTTTAAAAATATTTTCTTTAACCTTATTTTAAGCAATTGCAAACTGGAGGAGGGACAAAAGGAAATTCCTGAATTCTAAGTGGAACATAATTTCCCAATAAGTAAATTTAAAAAAATTTAATTCTAGGCAATTTGTCTCACTAATCTTTTTGTTCTTATTACATTTTTGAATGTCTGGCTTTGGTCTCCTATCAGAAGGCAACTCAGAGGAAGGTGATAGTGGGGGAGAAGTGGTTTTGCAAATGTGCTCAGGGCTACCACAACTGTTAGGGGTCCTTGACAGTCTCTCGTACGGGAAAGAGGAGACTAGCTGAACTGTTTACCTTTCGCTCTCCAGTGCTGTGATGGTCAGGAGGTCAGTGTCCTCCATCGCAGCCATCCTTGTGTGTACCTGACCACCTCTCCTCCTTTGGAAAACTGTCTGTTCCACCGTGGTGGTAGAGCATTGGCCCTGTTTGCCTTGACTGTAGGGTGGGCACATGACCTAAGACTGGCCAATCAGAGTAGCCTATTACTCTGGTCATGGTGATTGGTTCAGCCATGAGCACATGACGCAAGCAAGGCCCACCAGAGTGTTTCCATGAGATTTGATATGTAAAAACTGGAAGAGAGTCTCTCTCTTCTTCAAGGATCAGGAACTATAAGGACAAAGTGTGCTTGGGACTATGAGCAGACATCATGCTGCTACATGGAGATTAAAACCCAGCAGAAGTGAATGGAGAGATGTAGACGGGGAGAGAGAAAAAGAGAGTTCACTCTGGGTCTCACCATACCTGAAGCAAGATGCACATCTCAGGCTTCCCAGCCAACACCTTACTTTCTTCACTTACATGCTAGTTTGATTTGGATTTCCATCTTCTGCACCAAATAGACATGGATTAAGACAACGTCCCCAAAATATGTTTTTTGTTTGCTTGTTTCCATTAACCTTTGCTAGAAAAATTAAATATAAGTTCATGTAAATTTTTTATCCACCACCAAATATTGGCAATTTCTCATGTAGGACAGTTAGGTAGTTTTCCTGGACTCACTCAAATTTATAACAAAAGATTTTTAATTCTTCAAATGCGGATTAACATCTGGAAGACAAGTCAAAGCATATGTTTACATCTTTGACAAGAATAAACAGTGCTAAGAATGAGTTATTTAACGGGAATTAATTTTCCATTTGAATTAATTTATTGTAACCTTATTACCTAATTGCAGGTATTGTTTTCCAGACAAAGTTCTGTTCTCATCCATAACCAGAAAACCTATTTTTTTCTTAGGTTGAAAAACAAGCACAATTTTTTTTTCCTATTTCTTGGATTTGAAAAGAAGAGTCATAAATCGGAGAGGTTGGTGGCCTGTATTTGTGACTTGTGCTAACTGCTTCCACTTGCTCCTAACCCATCAAAAGACAAATTATTGTTGAAAATCGTGGATTGTTGCCAGAACACTTAAGCCAATCCTGAAGATGAGTCATTAGATTTAAACCCCAGGAAGTGAAGACTCAGAAGGAGAGGAGATGGGCCTGTGACCTCCTTTTCTGTCCTTGTTCACCACAGTAAAGGAAGAAAACTCTACACATGGAGAAACTAGAAACATTGGAGGGGTCCTAACTTCAAACCTGCTTCTACCAAGATTATGAAACTGAATGATAAAGCCCGTTAGCCTCTCTTGGTTTCCTTACTCAAATGAGACTGTCTCAGGATTCTGATGATAATTCCATAAACATACTTGGATTGATGAAACCGCCAACAGCAGGCATTTTTAGTGATCTTAACACTCAAAGGCTTGAAATGCCACTTAAGGAAAATGCAGTGAGTCTCTGGGAAAATAATTACCATTTGGCCTTGGAATTCTAACTGTATTTGTGCAAAACAGGTGGGTCTGAAAAGACCTGGAACTATTTTGTAGAGTAGTACCCCTTTTGTTCTTCCCCTTTAGTTATATAATGAAATGACCACATATGATTTTATAAAGCTTTGGGGAAAATCAAAAACTATTCAAGTTGGGGGAGAACTTAATCTATTCACTTTCTAGATGAAAAAAGACTGACTCACAGCAGTTGTGAAACCTCTCAAGGCCTCGCAGATAGTTTTTAGGGGTGTCTCAGTCACCAGGATGACACTGAAGGATTAAATATTCTGCCTACCCATCCGCATCAGCCACTCTTACAGTATGGGCTTGTGAACATCTGTGCACAAAGAGTTTGCTAGAAAAATGAACTTGGGGAATAACATGTACTATATCTCTTCTTAGAGCATGCTGAGGACCCAGGTGTCCTACTGTAAAATATACACAGAGGGTGCTGAAAAAAATGTATACACATTTTAAGAAAGGAAAAAACTGTATTCAAATTGTAATACTCAGTATATACTGATAACAAAAGATGAATACAAGTCATGTGTACACACACCACACACACACACACACACACACACACACACACACACACACGAAGGTCTGACAATTAAGTTTGTGAACTTGTTGCAACGATGTTGCTAACCATTTTTCATGTTAGAGGGATTATGAATTTGTACCGACTGGACAAACAGTTAACCAAGTTTACTATTTAGAAGTCCTAAAAGGCTGCATGAAACAGTTAGATGACCTGAACTCTTCGCCAACAAATCATGGCTCTTGTATCACGACAATGCACCAGCTCACACGGCACTGTCTGTGAAGGAGTTTTTAGCCAGTAAACAAATAACTGTATTGGCACTGGCGTCGGTGCATAGCTTCCCAAGGGAAGTAGTTCGAAGGTGACCGTGGTATGGAGCAATGAGGTATGGAGCACTTTTTCTAGGATAAATTCGTGACCTTAATTGTCAGACGTCGTATATCTACGCTTATCAGAGAGTTTGCCTAATAATATATCTGACAAAAGAACGTTTATTCTGTGGAACACCCACCCATTTGAGTGGATGGAGTTTTCCGCATGGGAAAGACTGATATGTCTGTTTCGTGTTAGCTCTGCCACATGAACTCAACCTCCTGGGTACATTTTTAACTTTGTTCTGAGGTTTTTTGAGCCAGCTTAGATTTTATTTAAAAATGCTAAATTAAAAAAACTAAATATTTTACTGAGGGAAAATTTCAAGCATATTGTTTCTGGTATTTTTATAGCAAAACTTAGGAAATACCAAAGTGCTATAACTCAATGAAATTTAGCATGTGGTTCTTGGAATCAAACAATCTGACAATTAACTGTCTGAGTAAGCTTGAAATATAAATCCATGAGTCAGGATGACCAAGCCGCTCTGCATGGGTGTGCCTAGCAGACTACCAGTTCTTAGTAAGTCTAAGGGGATCTATGAGCCAAGACTACTCAACATCTTCCAATGATATTGCTACATTTCTACAGGGCTCACCAATTCAAACGTCTTCTGGCAATAACATAAATGGATAAAAGTGTCACAGAGAATGGTAGGGATTTTGTTTAATTTGGAAGCACTTAAACCCTAAAAATCAAACAACAACCAAAAACCCACCCAAAACCAAAATGAAAAAAAAACCCACACCCTTTGGGGCCTGAATTAGTTATATGGGGGTGTCAGTGTGGTGTAACCCATCTTAAAAGAGGAGGCAAGATTTAAGTAATAGCAGCTAGAATGATTCTAGAAAATAGTGGCATTTTGCTATCTAGTAAGATTGGGGAATTGAGTAAATGGCTTATCAAAATCATGACTTATGATTCATGGCTACAATCCATGAGCTTTAGCTTATAAACAATAGGTGGATTTGTCATTCCTGTGAAATTGGCAGAGAGGGAAATATATCTGGCATCCAGACTTGACTAATCATTATTGATTCTTCTAATGATTCGGGAGACAATGGGGAAAGCTGGCAATGCTTCTGGGGCATCATGTTGGCCAACAGTCATATTGTACCAGGGAAATCAAACAGGGTCAGACGTAGATGTTTTTCATTTGAAAGTCCAAGAACTCATTAGGAGTTTGCTGTGGTGAAGGTAGACCTGGAGAATTTGCTGGAAAAATCAAAACACCACAACTTAAAACAAGAGACAATTGCTAAAAAGTGACTGAACGGTTGAAAATCAGTAATGACATGGAAAATTAGAAGGTGATGGGCTTATTTAGTTGTAAGAATTGCCATGAAGCTGCTACAGAAAACAGGTTTCCAGGAGAGAAGATGTTGTTACTGAAAGGTAATTTCTTTTTTGAAGAGGTTTAAATTAGGATAAACGCCTGCCATCCGTAATGGTGAAAGTGCATGTCTTCCTGCACATAGAAAGAGCATGATCCACATAGGTTGTGTTCTGCTTCCTGGGCATCACTGAACCTTCTTTCTCCGGGATTTTCAGGGCATAAAAATATCCACTTGTGAGTTCCCCCGGGTTGATGATGTTTCTTCTCTGGCCTTAGAAAAATGTCCACCTAGAGTAGCACTCAATAACGCACAGACAAAATGTGTTCCCTAGAAGAACAATGATATTGGCTAGCATTGATTGAGCCCTGGCTGTGTAAGAGAAGGAACTGAACTGAGGGCTTTATGTACAATGTCCTTAATTCTTCCGGCAAACCCTGTTTTATAGATAGGGAGACTGAACTTCAGAGAGGGTGGTTACCTCATCCAAGGTGACACGACAAAGCTTTAAGTCACAGGGTCAGGATCTAAAGCCCATATGCTTTTCAACATACTCTGTAACTAGATGTGAATTTGTAAAAGTGGAGATGTCTGAGGAACAAGCAGGTTTGGGGAAGGGGGTGGCTGCAATGTATAGAAATTATTGAATGTGTTTGGGAAGATACAGATGGAGAAAAGATTTGAAGAATGAATGAAATAGGGCTTTAGAGAGGGGAGGGGTCATTATAGGTTAGAAAATCTCAACGCCATTCATCTTATCTGTGCTTTAAAACCAAGTAATGCAAATATTTGTGGCTGTGAGACTGCGAGCCTACTGAGAGCTCAGGTTAAGAGTGTGTAGTAGGTCAAATGGTGCCCCCCAACAAGACATGTCCATTTTCTAACGCTTGAACCCTTAGAATGTGATCTTATTTGGAATAAGGGTCTTTGCAGATGTAATTAACGTAAGACTCTTCAGGTGATATCGTTAAAGCCAATGATGGACAAGTATCCTGTAAAAGACAGAAAAGAAGACACAGAGAGGCACAGAGGGGAAAGTCCTGTGAAGACAGACACAGGTATTGGAGTGATTTGCGCAGAAACCCAGGATTGCCGGAGCCACTAGAAACTAAGAGAGAATAGAAGGGCTTCTCTCTCGGAGCCTCCAGAAGGAACCTACCTTGTCAATGCCTTGATTTCAGACTTCTGGCCTCCCAAATTCTGAGAGAATACATTTCTGTGTTTTAAGCCACCGAGTCATGGTAATTTGTTATGGGAGCCCTAGGAAACTAATACAGAACGAGTGGTAAATTTGTTTCAGTGGACCTGCTTCCTATAGCTCTCAGGTTTCTTTCAGGGATCATGATGCGTCTTCAGAGAAATGGTTTGACAACAGGGAAACTGAGCTGGGTATTCTAGTTTGGAAGCTAGAAAATGTGAAAGTTCCCTTAGTTTGGGAGCTAGAAAATGTAAAAGGTCCCTTAAATTGACCTTTTGGGTGGTCGCTTTTATGTTCTTGCTGTGGAATTGGCACTAAAAAGCAGACCATTAGTTGGAATTGCTCAACTCTTCATCTTGCTTCCTCTTTAATTCCTTCTGCGACCCAACCTTAAACAATTCATTCAATATCAGGTTCCTGGTCGGTAAACCAGAGCTGCATCATCAGCTGCTTTA
Organism: Rhinolophus ferrumequinum; assembly: GCF_004115265.2. NCBI lineage: Eukaryota > Metazoa > Chordata > Mammalia > Chiroptera > Rhinolophidae > Rhinolophus > Rhinolophus ferrumequinum. The sequence goes on along the minus strand of NC_046291.1, from coordinate 12,350,689 downwards.
TTCATCCATTGGCCAGAAAGACTGAGTAGTCTGCATTTAAGAAATATCACAAAAAAGTGGAGTACTCACAGAGCCCAAGGAACGGGTATCACCACTGCTTCCAGTTCTGTCCCAGAACTCGTTGCAGACTTTTTCTTCTTTGTTAGAGTGGCAGCGATGATTTCCCATTAAGGGTTAAGGTTCTGGCATTAAAATATTCTGGCAGAGACTCATGATGCAATGTCTCATTCGGTGCCATCAGCAAGCCTGCCATGGAAACAAACCCCCAGAGCTCTTCGAAGATGCTCTGAGAGATACCCTCAGTGCTGCCATAGATTCAAAACATGCGTCGTGGGTCTGTAATGAACTGAGTCACTTCTTGCCAGTGGACAGATCTACTAACCTATGCTATGCTAACAGGTTCCTGTGGTGAGAGGCACTCAAATACAAAGCATGTTTATGAACAGGTATGAAAATGAAATATATCCACCATAGAGATTCTGGGCTGTGCACTGTCCAAAATCACCTACCATCATCACACTATTTTATTTCCTGTTCCACTCTGTTCTCATAGGGTTTAAATAAAGTGTTGTCCCAGCAGCATTCCATCCTTGCTATCTGTTGAAAACATCTGCTGTCTTTGCTAGGAAAGGGGAGAAATGTTATGATTTCAGCTGTTGAAGAAATAATGCTGTTTCTACCTTTATTAATGCTAAAAATATCTCTATTTACTCACTCATTCAAATTCTTCAGCAAACACTGATCTATAGCTTCTTTGTGTAGACCTCTTTTAGGTATTAGAAGGAGAGGACAGTGATTATAAGAAGGTTTCTCCTCTTGGAGCAAGTAGTCTGGTGGGGAGAGACTCATAACACACAAATAACAAATAAATGTACAATCATGTAGGTGGTGAAGAAGGCTATGAAGAAAACCCAGGCAGAGTAGGTGGGCAGAGGGTGTTGGTGGGTGTCTTAGTCAGCTTGAGCTGCTATACAATTACTTAGACTGAGTGGCTTAAACAACAAAAATGTATTTCCTGCAGTTTTGGAGTCTGGGAAGTTCAAAGTGAGGGTACTGCCTGATTCAGTTTCTGGTGAGGTCTCTCTGGTTTGTAGACAGCTGCTTTCTTGGTATATCCTCACATTGCAGACAAAGAGAGTGATTATAAAGACTAATTGCATTAGATCTCCATTCTCATTTAACACTAGTTATTTCCTTTTCCAAATGGAGTCATACTGGGGTGTTAGGGCTTCAACATATGAATACTGAGGGGACACAAGTTAGTCCATAGTGGTGGGACAATGGAGGTTGCTATTGTATGGAGGAGGGTCAGGACAAGCTTCCCTGATATTAACTTGAGAGCTAAAAGAAGTGAGAGGAGGAAGCTTTTGGATAACTGGGGAATGCTTTCCTTTCCAGACAAGAGAGCAACGGCAAATTCCTTGAGATAAGAAAGTGCTTGGGGAGTTTGAAAAACAGTGAGGAGACCAGTGTGTCTGGATGTCAATGAGCCAGGGAGAGAGTGCAAGAAGTTGGACTCAGGAGAGGTTCAAGGGTTGGAACGGGCTTTATATCTGTTTTGTAGATCATTGTCTGACCCTGCATGGAGGAGGGACATGATCTGACCTATGTTTTAGAAGGATCCCTGTGGTGGTGGTACGTTTACTTCTCTCTGGTTTTCTGGGGTAGCGAGTCTCCCAAGATGGTGCATGACAATTCTTCCCCAACCTACGCATACATCTCTTCTCACATCTCACATCTCACATCTCTTCATTAAGCAGTAGAGCTTGTCTCCTCTCCTCTTCAATCTGAGCTGTTCTTATGATTGGATCTGACCACAACAATGCAGAAGTGATGTTCTTGGGCTTCTGAGCCCAGACCTAAAAAACATGTACCGTTTTTTCTTCCTGCCTCTTGAAACCCAACTGCCCTGCTGTGAGGAGCCCAAGGCACACGAAGATGTCACATGGAACAGAACCATGAGGCTGAGGTCAACAGCCCCATTTGCGCTCCCAGACAGCAGTTGGTATCATGGGTTAGCTGCCTTTTTGGATTTTGCAGCCCAGCCAAGTTCCCAGATGCCTTCAGCCCAAGCCAATAGCATATGGGGTTAAAGAACCACCCACCTGAGCCAGTCAAACAATATGAGATAAGAAATTAGCTGTTACTTTAAGCCACAAGTTTTAGAGTGATGTGTTATGCAGCAGTAATTGAAACATTCCCTCTCTCATTTCCCTTTCCTTCCTTCTTTCCTTCCTTCCTTCCTTCCTTCCTTCCTTCCTTCCTTCCTTCCTTCCTTCCTTCCTTCCTTCCTTCCTTCCTTCCTTCCTTCTTTCCTCCCATTCATTTTTGCCTCCTCTTTTGTCCTATCTTTATTTCCTCTTCTATCTCACACACCATCATCTGTTCATTCTCTCCACCTATATTGAGCCCACATAAAAGGAATACAGACTAAATTCTTATGTCTAGGAAAATATCTAGTAAGTGAGGGAAATATCTAGTTAGACAGAGAGAAAGAGAGAGAGAGAGAGAGAGAGAGAGAGAGAGAGAGAGAGAGAGAGAGAGAGAGAGAGAGAAAGAGAGAAAGAGAGAGAGAGAGAGAGAGACTTATGTACCAGAGAATGGAAGGAAAAAGATTTGGAAAAAATATAAACATTTAAATAATGTATTTCTAATAATCCTTGGTCTGAGATCCAGAACTCTCCTTGGGATCACACATTTGTGTGTTTCTCTCAGAGTTTAGGAGAGTACAGGGGTGTCCCTTCCTTCCTGACGCAGGGAGTTGGACTCTAAGGCTGAGGCTATAATTAAAAACAAAACAAAAAACCTTGACTTTAGTTACCCAAAGACTATTACCTCTGTATTAGTTTTCTACTGATGCATAACAAGTTACCACGAATTTAATGGCTTAAGACAGCATCCATTTATTAGCTCTCAGTGCTATAAATCAGAAGGCACATGCTGGATTTTCTGCTTAGAGTTTCAAAGGCTGAAATAAATATGCCCGTTAGGCTGAGTTCTTGAGTGTAGGCTCTGGGGAAGAAGCCACTTCCAAACACATTCAGATTATTGGCAGAATTCAGTTCTGACAGTTGTAGGGTTGAAGTCCCAATTTCCCAGCTGGCTTTCAGCGAAGGGCTGCTCTCCATTCCCACAAGCCACCCCCATTCTTTGCACCTGGCCTCCTCCATCTTCCAGTCATCAAGAGTACATGAATCCTTCTCCAGCTCCCCATCTCTGACTTTCTCTTCTGTGATGAGCTGGAGAAACTCTGCTTTCAAATGGCTCATGAGATTAGGTCAGGCCCACCCAGATAACCTCCCTACCTTAAGGTCAACAAAATCCATCATATTCACAGTCCTGGAAATTATGCAAGGGTCGTATACCGGCTTGGGGGAGAGAATCATGAGAACCATCTTGCAATTGTGGTAAGCCATCCACAACTCGATAATTATTAGTGTTTTGAATGACTTGGTTCTCTGTGGAGAAGGAGGGCCAGAGAATGAGGCAAACGTCTACTTGGGTTTGCATGAATACTACTTGACTACTTGGGATGATAGACATAGACACTTATTCTTTGACTGAAGGAAGAAAGAGAACTTTTGTTTTTGTCAGTGAATGTCCAAGAGTAAGAGAAGAGCGTCAGAACAACGCAGCTTGTGCATTCCCCACCACCACCATGAACTGACTGTGAATTGTGGCCCTAGCTAGCATGGGGGAGATAAGTTTAAGTGGCTTTAATAACGATTTTTTTGAAAAGGAAAATTTCTTTTCTGAAAGAAAAATCTCAATGACATTTTACAATCCCAGCTAAAAATGGGAAACATGAAATTAATTTCTGTTCTATGACCTCTTACCCCTAGAAACATTTTTATCATTTGCCTGCCTAGAAATTGCAGTAAAATGTTCACAAGCTCACTTTGCTTTGTTGTGGATAACACGCCCACCACGAAACATTGTTCTCTGTCTAGTTCATCCAATTGTTTAAAGTCTTCCTGATTATATAACTCAGAGTTGTAGACTGCTGCTTCCTGGGTACCAGGGACCGTTATGAAGATGTAAGTTAGTTCCTTCATTTTAAAGGATGTCTGGACATCAATAGGGGATACCTACCCCAGTGTGGTCTTTCCAGTAGTATATAGATCACAAAAATATAGACAAGAATGATTTTTACATTAGTGACATTTGGTAGTACAAGGTTTAATTATGTATTTATGTGAAACTTCTAGGTCATTCCTTCTAAGAATGGCCTCATGGAGCATCACCTATCCCGTCTCTTCATTGTGAGGAGAGCATCTGCAATGTACTTGTACTGATAAATGAATGGTGTCATTTGGGTGAGATACTAAGGATGGGGATGTCGTCTTGTGCAACCCAGGCAAAAGACATATTGTAAGAAACGTTGGCCTCCTCTCTGTTTCTCAACATCATGAAGCCTATTCCCACCTCAGAGTCCTTGCACATGCTGCTCCCTTGCCTGAAATGCTCTTCTTCCAGATCTCCAAAGGGATCGGTGATTTCCATCTTTCTGGAAGGTGATTGAGTACCACCTCCTCAAAGAGGTTGTCTTTGACCTTTATGTCTGAAGTGATTCCCTGTTGTTGTTTTTTATCATGTTGCCCTATTTCATTTTCATCATGGCACCTGTAACTACCCATAATCATTGTGTTGTATGCTTCCTTTGTAACCTGTTTTTGGCGGAACGCTTTCATATCATTTTTAAATAGCTGACTTAGGTTCAAAACTGAAGACAAATAAGTTGTTATATACCCCTGAATTCTAAAAATTGTCATAAAAAAATCAAGGCTAAACCCCTTTTCTGGGTCTAACTAAATAGCTGTAGATATGGCCCTGTTACCCTCAACAGACAGGTGGGCAGGAGATCCTGTAAATGGAAAGGGAGAGGGAGAAAGAGATAGGGAGTCAGGGACTACTGGCCTCATGTAATAGCTAGGGGTTACTTCTTCCACCTCCATCACCATTCTGCCCAGCCAAGTGACCCTGGAGAATCTCTAAGAGATCTGTTCTTAGAGTTGGGAGTTACCGAGTGGAGTGGCATGTGGTGAAGGGGTTACTGTAAGAATTTAATCAGTGTTCTGGAGGTCCAGGGTCATTAACAAACATGGAGAGTGTTAACTACCTCTCACCTGGAATTATGTGAAGGTGAGAAGCTTAATGGAGCAGATGGAGCCCACGGGTGGGTATAGAGTATGATCTGGTGTACCTGAGAAAACTGTTTTCCCTTAGAGGGCCTGAAAGAGGACCACAAGGGTCCCTGTTGCTCCAGGTCAAGGAGCACAGAGATTAGAAAGGAGAACAGAGTTGCAGTCCTGACTAGGTGACAGGGGATGTGATGTCCACCTGGGAAATGTGGGAAGGGACTCAGCGTCCCAAAACACATGACCACGGTCTGTCCCAGGACACCATCATTTGCAGACTACTTTGTCTAGCAAATGTTTTTCTAATGAAAATGTATAAAAGCAGCTCAGCCTAAAAGGAAGATACGATAGTGACAGGAGGCTTTAGCACTACCCCATTGGCTGTGAGCTTTGTTTGCCTAAATCAAGATATCTGGTCAATTTCTGCCTTGGTGACCATTTCATTGTCTGGAAGGAATTCTAGACATAGGAAGACATCTGTCCAAGATTTTACTGAAGCAGGTATTTTTTTAGATGTGAAGAAAGAATTCAAAACAGGAGTATGACTCAAGAGGGAAGGGCATTTTAAAAAATGCATGAGGTAGAAAAGGAAGTCTCTAAAACAACCCAAATAGTCCCCCAGGGAGCTCTCCAGTGAGTGTACATTTTAAAAGGTCAAGTATAAAAAAAAAAATTGAATGAGCAAGAGATAATCAAGAATGAAAGCAAAGGAATGCGTTGTGAAAGCTAATGACTGGGTTCAATTAACGCTTGTGAAAAGTGAAGGACGCCAAGGGCATCATATCTATTTTCAGAACAGAATATAAGAAAAATGGCCAAGAGCAATTTAGGCAAGATGTTGCAACATTAGCAGGTAAAAGAGAGGTCAGAACTTCCTTGCTTCTGTCTTCTTTCCATCTTTTTGACCGGGGCCCAGGGATGTCAATCTGGGTGCATAGGGAAGAGGTATTACTGAAAGAGACTTGAATTTTTCATAAACACACAGGTCTATTATGTTCCTGGATTAAAGCGGGTCAGTATTCAATTCTTGCCGAAGTTATGTATAAGAATTAATAAAATTACCAATTAAAATCCCCATGGGTATATGTCTTTCAGAGCACATGTTTGAGAATGATGATAGCAGCACAACTCATTATAGCTAAAGACTAGAAATAGTTCAGCAGAATATATAAATAATATTTTTGGACCGAGATGGATTGCAGGTAACTGAAACTGCAGAAAGTAACACCGTGGATAAGGGTGGGGAGTACTGTACTCTCACTGTACTGAGACTTTCCAATTAAGCGATCATAGTTCCCAGTGGAAGGTCTGGCCTACAGAGAAGGGCCGTCACAGAGCTCTTCCAGGATGCCAGAGCTTCCCTCGTGAATTTATTTGTCATGGTAGTGGTGAAAGGTATATCTTCTGGACCCTCCTGGTGTGCTTGAGCAGATCTTAAATAATAAATCTATTCTAACATTGATTTTCAGCAATGTCAGCCCAGCAGTTGCGAATTGGGGTCTCCTTCGGGGCCTATATTGAAGCTTCTAGCTCATTTATTTGTGGAACAACTGAGCTGGGAATTTGAATCCCTGAGCTCATCCTTTTCTTTCCTCACTTTGTCCAGTAAAATTAGGAGCACCCAGCGAATCTCATTCTATGTTTTAGTTTGCCAAATATATTGAAAGTATTCGAAAATATTCAAATGTTTCAAAGTACAGAACTGTCTGGGTGATACTCCACAGTCACCCATATCCTTGCTTCTCACAAGCCATTGACTAGAAGTAGCAAATGGTGATATTTCATATATCTCTATTGCCAGATCACATCAGGGACTAGTCATGCTGTCTTTACTACTGGAAATACAGTCATACAACCACGGGGAACTGAATTCTATAGCAGCCAGTAAACTTGGCAGAGGAGTCCAAGCCTCATATTGGAAACCCTTTCAGCCTTGTGAAATTCTGGCCCACAAAAACTGTGAGATAATAAATTTGTGTCATTTTAAGCCACTAAGTTTGTTGTAATTTAATCTATTGCACAGCAATAAAAAATTAATACACTAAAAATTGCTTAGAAAGTTTTGAAAAGGAAGAGTTAAGAAGGAACTTATTACGTTAGATATTAAAACTCACTTAAAAACTTTGATAATCAAAGCAGTGTCATTTTTAGCACCAAAAAGTGAGGTTAAAAAAAAATCACCAGCAAAAAGCACGTAGTTCCATAATCAACTGAGTATGTGTATATATAGGTATAAAGAAATGATTTTCAACAACATTGTTGGGAATATTGACTAAATATCACGGGGTAAAATTAAATTTAAAATCTTCATTTGTTTGTCTTGTTCTTTTGTTGTTTTCAGTTTTATATACCACACATCAGTGAAATCATATGGTTCTTGAATTTTTTTGTCTGACTTATTTCACTCAGCCTAATAATTTCAAGATCTATCCATGTTTTCACAAATGATACTATTTCAGCTTTTCTTATGGCAGAATAGTATTCCACTGTGTATATATAACACAACTTCTTTATCCAATCATCTATCGAAAAACACTTTGGTTGTTTCCATGACCACTGTAAATAAAGCTGCAATGAACATTGGAGCACATATATCTTTATGGATAAATGTTTTCAGATTTTTTTGATAGATACCCAGGAGAGGGACTGCTGGGTCATATGGCAATTCTATTCTTTTTTTTTTTTTTAATTTATTGGGGTGACAATTGTTAGTAAAATTGCATAGATTTCAGGTATACAATTCTGTATCACACCATCTATAAATTACATTGTGTGTTCACTACCCAGAGTCAGTTCTCCTTCCATCACCATATATTTGATCCCCCTTACCCTCATCTCCCAGCCCCCCAACCCTCTTACCCTCTGGTAACCACTAAATTACGTTCCCTAGATTAATTTTCAAAACCCCGTGGCCATCTTGTGGTTACTGATTGTTTTCTAATCCCCTCACCTTCCCCCTTACCCCCACCCTCCCTGCCCATCTAGCAACCCTCAGTTTTGATTTTTTGAAGAACCTCCACACTGCCTTTCATAGTGGCTGCACCAACCTGCATTCCTAACAATAGTATATGAGGGTTCCCTTTTCTCCACAGCCTCTCCAACACTTGTTATTATTTGTCTTATTGATGATAGCCATTCTAACTGGTGTGAGGTGATACCATTTGCAACAACATGGACGGATCTTGAGATTATTATGCTAAGCGAAATAAATCAGACAGAAAAAGTAGAGAACCATATGATTTCACTGATATGTGGTATATAAAACTGAAAACAACTAAAGAACAAGAAAAACAAATGAAGAAACAAAAACTCATAGACACAGACAATAGTTTAGTGGTTACCGGAAGGTAAGGGGTGAAGGGGGTGGTAGATGAAGGTTAAAGGGGATCAAATATATGGTGATGGAAAGAGAACTGACTCTGGGTGGTAAACAAACAATGTGATATATATAGATGATATATTACAGAATTGTACATCTGAAATTGATGTAACTTTACTAACAATTGTCTCCCCAATAAACTTTAATTAAAATATATATATGTATGTGTGTATATATATATATATATATATATGTAAATCTTATTTTACAACTATGACAAAAATATTAAAGAGTTAACTCTAAGAAATAAAACTATTAAAAAAACTGGAGATGGAGAAAGATTTGCAAGTGTAAAATATGGCAGCATATACCATGAACCTTCATAAAATTCATATTTCTAGATCTAGTAATTCCTTCTAGGAAAATGTTCTCAGAAAACTCAGAAATGAGATAAAAATTTTCGAATAAGGGTTTTTCGTTTAGCATCACTTATAATTCCAAAAATATCCAAAAATAGGGAAATGTTTAAATAAATTATGATATAATAATATAATAGTACATATACAGTCTTCAAAAAGAAGAGTCTAATTGCATTAGACAAAACATTTTTACTAAAAGCATTTACCATTAAAAAACAAAACTGTAACTTATACTATGAAATTAAGTGGAGAAACAAGAAAAAACTATAAAATTACTAAAGTATAACATGTTTATATAGAAAATTTAGAAAAAAGAAAAATAAACCATGCATAATCTCACCATTGAGGGCCAACTACTGTTATAATTTTTTAAATATCTTTTTAGACTTTTCTCAATGTGCTTATATATATTTAAGTATAACTTTTGTATAAAAACTATAATAATGCCTTATATGTTTTGTAACTTATTTTTCACTCAATAATATATGATAAACATATTTTTATGACAATAAATCATAATCTAGAAATTTGACCAGCTTCGTAGCATTTTATTATATACAAGTGATTTATTTAATCATTTCTATATTTTTTTTCACTTTTTTCTTTTGTTATAATATTCACTGCTGTGAAGATCAATCTGGTAACTAATTCACATCCTTAAAAAGCTACATTAGGGTATGTGGTTTTTATAAGCCAGAAAAAATAATAAATGTTATGATTTATAATTAAAATGAAATGATAGACGCAAATGGGAAACGAGCTCTGGGATGATGGAGAATTTAATAAGAAAGTTACTTTAGTTTTTAATTTCCAGAAAAATAAATGTGTGTAGTTAAAAAAGTCAAATATGCCAGAAGTTTTGTAGGAAAGCAGCTTTATGGAGAAGCGTGAAACATGTTTATTGTCTAATTTAGGGTGAAAGAATGGTGTTCCAGATCTTTGGCTTTGGAAAGCCTAAAGTTAGAATGTACAGAACATTTCTTTGGGGTACCATCTCCCACAGTGAGGGCCTTAGTTCTCTTGGATCTTCTATTCAGTTTTGAAGACAAGAACTCTCCTTACTGGAAGGGTAAGTGCATCTGCTCCTGGCGTGAAGGTTGGGCTGACCTGTATTCTATAGACTTCAATGGTCCCGCCTTCCATATTTAGCCTCATAACCCACCCTGACCTAGAATCCCCCAATTCAAGCTTTCCTGCGGTTCTTTCAATCTGGGTGGATCATCTTCCTTCTCAGACGCTCACCCGTGTCTTCCTATTCTTGACCACAAGTTCCTTCAGGTGGGTCACCCGCCATGCCTGCATCTGCTTTCCATTTCTCTGGAAACTTATTGAAATCTTAAACCTACCGGTGGCCCTCCCTTCTCTTCTTTGTTGTGAGTTTATATCTTTTAATATTAATATTATTATTCCCTTAAATTAGTGGAGGCACAGGCAGGAGAGAAGATAGGTATGTATGTCTAATCCACCACTTTGAAGTGGACGTTACCTACTCGTTTTAAATGTACTTGATTATCGATTCTAGCATGTACAACCGGTGTACTTAGCAAGTTGATGCCACTGAACTACAATGTGTTCATCCATACAATGGCTGTAATAAAACATGCCCTGTCTACTTCTGAGATGGGATCAAAGGAAACTATCACATGCATCCAAAAGAGCTTCATGAAGCCCAGAAGTTGCATACAGTCAGCATTTCTTTTATTCCATCAGTCTTCTCCCACTCTTTGGTAGGGTGGTTTCATCTCATAACCTAACTCATAAAGAAGGTTTCTCAAAAAATACAGACTCTTGCTCTTTGAAACCTATTTTATGCTAAACAAAGCAGGACATGCTTTTTCAACTGTCAAGCAAATTTGTTCCAAAAAGCGTTCCTTTTTGGATCACCTTTATGGAGCTATTTTCTATTTATTGTTTCAAAATGTCAGGGGTCTAAGCAAAGTACTATAATAGGCAAGACCCTGCCGGGCTGCTGTTTTTGTTCAGTAAGAAAACTAATTAGCTGGTAAAAGGAGGATAAAAGAACTTATGAAATCTTTAATCAATGTGCTAATTGAAAAAGTAGTTCATTTTTCTTGTTGCTGTCAGATTGTTAGGATCATGTTATACTCATTCATCAGCTTCTAAAGGAGAAGGAAATGTGAGATGGCTCAAGCCACTTGACTTCTTACTAAACATACGAGTAACTTTCTATATGCTTTGCCTTATACATTCTGGCTGGCCTAAAGGCAAATTGAAAATGATCCATATAACTAAGCTTTGATTCTCTCTCATTTGCTGCTGTGACTCAGTACAGTTTACTTTTTGGTGATTAATAACTAGCCAAGGTAACTTGCCTGTGGACACACATAGGATTTCCTGTCCAGTCATGAAGCCATTAATCTTAAGCATGTATCAGCGATAGGTATTAATCATTAATATTAAAATACAGTGTTGTTATTAGGCAAGGGATTAGAAGGCGTGTAGAATGTGTCCACTGCTAGAAAACAAAGAATCCAGCATCGATTTCCAGGCCCCAAATTATGCACTTGAAAATCATTACAACACCATCGCCTGTTGCTCTAGGATCAACACAATTAAGATCCATTACTTGCTTTATGTACCAATTCTGCCCTTTATTTCTGGGGATGGGGAAACTGAAATACATTTTTAGAGAGTTTGTGATGACCATGGATTATATACCTGAGAACTAGTGGTTATTTCCATAATTTAACCCCTAACCTTCCAGGAGGTCATAGTTCTTGGTTATTTGTTACAGCTTTCAGTGGATTTTTTATAAAGCTATTAAAAGTCAGTATAAGCTTTTCCTAATTATATTTTTATTTGTGTTCAATTAACAGGGCAGAAGAGCCAAATACCAAGGGAATTACAGAGGTTAGCAATCAGATTTATCTCTTTATTCCAAGTAAGCTGCAGATTATTTTCTAGGCTAATGTTTCCTAAACTTGCTTGACTATAGAAATCATTTAGGGTGCTCATTGGTTAGCTACCCCAAAATTCAATTCCTTAAAACAGTCATTTATTATAGCCTACAAATCTGTGGGTTGATGGTGTGGTTTTCTGCCTGTCAGCTCAGCTCGACTGATCTTGGCACGGCTCCCCGTGTATCTGTAGTCAGCTCTTGGGTAGATTTGCAAGGTCTCACTCATATGTCTGATGGCTGGCTGGCTGTCAACTGGGTGATGGGGTGACAGGGGCCACACGTCTCTAATAATCCAGCAAACTAGACTGGGCTTGCTCACATGGTATCAGTAAGCAAGAGAATGAGTGGGAACACACAGGGCTTTTTGAGGTTTAGGCTTAGAACTGACCCTGTGTTACTTCTGCCACATTCTCTTGGTCAGAGCAAGTCCAAAGCGCAGCCCAGATTCAAGATGGGGAAATAGACTTCACTCCTTCATGGGAGGAGCTGCAATGCCACATTGCAAATGGCATGGACATAGGGAAAGGTGGAAGATTTGGGCTCTCTTTGCAAAACAATCCACTTTGGAATACGTGTTTGAAAATATAGATTCCTTGGTTCTACCCCAGATTATCAGTGCCTGTCTGAAGACCAAGCAAGTTTGTCAATTCTATTCAATTCCACCCCCATCCAGTGATCTCAGGAAACCTAGGGAACTTTCTAGTTCACTAATCTCACCCAGAACCCCTTCCCTGTCTGAGATCAATGAAGTAAGCCAAGACCTCTCCCAACCCTATTTCCTACAAAATAAGATAAACTAGGCTGAGCTCTTTTAGTTTTTTGAAATATAGGACAAAAACATGTTCCAAGGATAGATCGTGGCTCTATGATGTTTGTACGCCAGGATGTTTGTTCCTGGCCGTTTGGTCAAACTTACCCTTTGAAATATGGTGCTATTATAATACCCTATGGCAAATTATCACTAAATTCATTCCCTCAACAAACACTTATTGAGTATCTATTATGTCACAGGCTCTACAAACATAAAGATACTAAACTCAGCCTTTTTGTATAAACACAGGGTCTACTAGAAAAAAAGAGAAGGATTTTATTGCCAGAAAACTTTCCAGCAATGACTAGGAATGAATGATATCAAGCGAGTAATATATTTTATGACATATACATTTAATCTAAGCATCGACAAAAGGCTTCATCTTGATAATTCAGGTAACATTTATAGTACAGGAGTATATAAAAAAAGAATTTAATGTTCAGATTCAAAATTAGCATTCTTAAAATTTGTATTCTTGTGGTTTTGCTTTTTTTCTCTGTTGGGGTACCTTGGATATTTGGAAGTCAGTAAAATAAAGAGTGGGATAGATCTTAACCTAAATTCACAGTGTGACCACAGGTTGAAAAGGTTAGACCATGTCAATGTTTATATTTAACAGCTGTATCAGTGGGTCTCTCATATATTTCCTAGGCTATATTAATGGTTCTTAAGTAATAAAGCTGTTCCTCCCTTCAGTAACCTTTTACAGAATGCCTCTTAAATGCTAAGCCGTTGAGATATAGCAGTACACAGAGCAAAGGGCCCTGCTTTTGAGGTGCTCCATTACAGCATATTGAAATCCAAAGGATTTCCCAATCTTTAAGGATTTTCAGTGTTGGTACAGTGCCTTGTACTTAAAGCAAAAAGTAAAAACTAGGAGCAAGGTGAGGCAAGTACTATATTATAGGTGTGCTCATGTTGTAGACTTCCCAGGTTTTGATGTCGAAAGATATCGATGGCACCTTCCCTAAAAAATAATCTATTTAAATTATGCTGGAAAATAAAGATAGGAAATCGTCTCCAAGGAGACCAGGGATCTGAGCGTGTCTGGGGAGGAGCATGGGAATGTGGGTATTCAAGGTTCCCAGACAGGCCAGAGGATCACGAGAGGCAGCAGTGCTCCAGCTGCAGGAGCTCTGGAACAGGCCCACAGGAAGCCCAGGGCATAGCTGGCTAAGGCTGAAGGAAAATTCCAGACTCCAGAGGCAGTGCCTTGGGGACACCACAGTGTCTTCAGCCCTGGCTTCATTAAATAAACAATAACCAAAAAACCACCGAACCCCAGAAAACAACAAAAAGGGGTCTAAACTTTAGGGGTTTAGGGGTCTAAAGTGGAAGTATTCAGAAATGAACTAAAATAAATAACATGGAAGTAGTTTATTTTGTTAAAAAAAAAACACACACACAAAAAATGATTTCAGCCTTCAGGCCTTGTTAATAAAGGAGCTGTCAGAACAGAGAAAAGATATTGCAGAGGAAGCAGGAAGGATGCGATTGAGCCCAGGGGAGCCACTGTTTGGGGGAAATCCAAGTTTGGCTGAAGCAGAGGCTAGAGGATGGTCTGGGAGGGACTGGCCAGAGACGGTCAGTCGCCAGGAACCTGAGCAGAGAAAGAAGGCACTGAGATGAATCTGAGAATCTTGACTTAGCATGTGGTTTGGGCAAGAGCACATGTTGCGTCCAAAAAACCAGGAGGATTAGAAGCTTGTGGTCTCCCTGACAGCCACATCCATCTCTCTCCATGCTCTTTGTGGCCACCTCCTCCTGGAGCAAGTCATGGCTCATTTCCACCAAACGGCTGCCAATGTCTGTAGCTTGATTTTCCTACTCCTTTAGGACTCTCAGAGTTTGAACAGATGAATAAATATTTTTTACATATATGTATATATACGTCCTTGCCAATAGGCATGTAAAATGTGGCTTATACACTAGATTATAAATATAAAAGTCATTTTTTTTTGTAGTGTAGTATGGACCGGTAGGTGCAATGTATATGTGCCTATGGTAAGAAAAACTCGTGAGGAGAGAACTGAACCAGGTGATCAACCAGAAGAAGGATCTCAAAATTGGAAATGTTCTAAAGAGAGTGTATTTAGCCCACACTGGGCCAAAAGACTTCAGATAGATGTACCATTTGAGTTCTTTGATGTCCCCTCGTCATGGGTCATTTTTCAGCACCACCCAGGGGAACTTATTCTGGCTTTGAATTCTTGGCTTACTCAGTGTTGGACTTGGGGAAATCTGGAGAAGGAAACCTGCTGTAATGTTGTTGGAAATAAAACTAAATAAGTAAGAATTTACTTTGAGATCTTATTTTCTAATTTTTAATCACATCAACAACTTTTTAAACGAAGTTTCGTATTGCCCATTTATGGATGGAGGAAGGAAGGACTAGCGAGCTGCCTCTTGCCAAAATTTGCTCAAGTTCACATGGTCGATCATTGGAAGGGATGGAACTTGACCGAGGTCTGCCTACCTTCAGAGTTAGTACTTTTCCTACCATTATTTTGCTTCTCTGAGGATCTGGAAACGTGTTTCTTCAAGTAATGTGTATAAATTTCCATTCATGAAACTTATACTACAGCTCCTGGCTGTTCACAGGACTTTACTTTTTATTTTTTCTTTGTTTTTTAAGTCTTCCTTATAAAGTTGAGGTTTTGGGTGGCTGGATTCTAGTCAGAGACACTTAATAGCATACACCAACGAGTGGTACATAATCCTTGTTCCTGGGACGCATTGGGGAGTACCTTTTGAAAGCCAAATATAGATTTACAGATTAGCTCTTAGGTCCAGAGCAGCATGAGAAAACAGATACTTGAACAAATGGCTGCTTTTCACATGGGGCAGCCGCGTATGATTACGCTAAGTGACAATGGCTTTGACGAAAAATCAACAGAGATCATCTCTTCATGCTTTTCCCGATTGGAAGTCTTTGCTCCCTCTTGAGAGGAATGGTTGTGTATCTGTTCCTGGCATCACTTTAGAGATTTAAGAGAAAACGAAAATTAATTACTAACCTTCCTGCATAGTGAGTTAGGAAAATGAGAGAGAAAATGACTTAATGAAATCGGGGTAACAATAAGAGCATTTTTATTATAAAAAATATAAACAAAGGTTCTCGAGGTTTGTCTTGGAGGAGGCTGGACACATAGAGCTGATCCCAGCTTGACTCCTAGCACTGAGACCCATTCTCCGTGGAAACGCCTCCTTCAGCCCCCAGAGGTCTACCAGGGACAAGTAGCCCTAAGGCTTGGGAGCAAACCCACACTTTGGATGAGGAAAACAAACAAACTTTACTTATGCAGAGCCCAAAGGGTTCAGATTTCCTCTCACCACTTCTAGAGTAAGTTTCTACTCTTAATCATTATTCCTGGCTTCTGACCAAACTAAAGAATTCAACAGCAGCTTTTTCTATGACCAACACTATCTTTGCAAGATTCCTATTCTCTTCTTTCATCTTCACTTCCTCTCCTCTTTCTCAACATTGCCCTCATTTTTCAGATAATTTGGCCCCAGACTTTTGGTCTCCACTTCCAAGAGGCTGTTTTCTTACTAACTTCCTCTTGACCGTCCTTTGGTGGCAGGTGGTCCTTTGGGAACCCACCACTGAAACAGCTTCCCTTATCCCAGAGCGGTGGGAAGAGGGCATGCGACATCACACTCATCAGGCAGATTCAGTGACTTTCAGATTAAGTTCATTGGCTGATAACGTAGAGACATGAGGCAATTCTCAGAACTCCCGAGTCTCTGATAACATTTATTGAATCCCTCCTTCATGCATCATGGCTTCAATCTCCCAAAAAGTGAGTTTCATGCCTCTATTTGTCAGGGTTTAGAGATAAACAAAGGCAGGACTTCCTATTCTATTTAGAATGCTTCCTCCTCTCTTCACATAGTTCGCTTTTATTTATACTTTAGATTTCAGCCCAATTATCACTTCTTCAAAGAATCCTTCTCTGGCCTATAACATTAGGCACCCAGAGAATCCTTTCCTTTTCCTTACTAGCACTTCACACACTGCATGCTTTTATTTTTATATGTGGTAATTTGATCATTGGTTTTCTCAACTGGAATGTAAGCTGCATTTTTTTTCCTCAACATTGAATATTCAATACCTTGCAAGCACTCAAGAAATAATTGTGTAATAAATGTAGAGTAGGGAGACAACTGGAAAACCATTACAATATTTGTTGTGTAAACAGTGGTATTCATCTAATAAAGATAGGGTGACGGGGTGAACGGAATAAAGGAAAAGCTTCTGGAAATGACACCTGAGCTAAGTCCTAGATTGTAAGAATGTGCTCCAGCGAAGAACCCAGAGCTTGTATCGACAGCATTCCAGATTGGGGCATCGTCTTAAGCCAAACCTTGGAAGTGGGAGAGAACATGGCTGACCTGTTTGAGTCAAAAGGCAAAAAGCCCAGTGAGTCTGAGGCACAGGGCGAGAGCTGGGGAGTAGGGATTTGACAGTTGAGACCAGACATGGACATCAAGGGCTCATGACAAAGGCCTTGCGTGTTGTCCTACGAAGTTCTTATCCTGCAGGTGATGAGGAAATGCTTGAAATAATTTACTTGGGGCAAAGGCATGAGCAGACATGACCCATGCTTAGAGGAGTGTGTAGATATGAACTTGCATCACAGGCTCCTGGAAGAAGGTCAGAAAATTGTTAGTCCTGCTCGTCCTAGAAGTAAGGTGCCAGGAGAAGTGGGAGTCCCAGTAAACATGGGGAAGCTGTTGCCTTAGAGCCCTGGAGAGGTGAAGGAAGACATCTGGATAAGATTAGCAAAGGGAAAGACTTATTTCTACTTCAAAAGCCCAGGATTTTAGAAACTCATCTATCATTTTCTGGGGGAAAAAATAATTTTGGGTATTTGGGTGGCACACAGGCGACAGTCGTCCAGGAAGGCAGCCATCACTGCTCTTTTCCCTTTCAGAGTGAGGTTCAGTAATTATGCTGCATTTCACATAATGGTCAATGCAACCAGCCAATTTTTAATCTTACCACAATGCTTGGTGTTTTAGGAAAATGCACACAAAAGAAATTCTAGGAAAATGATGCATGAGAGAAGGAAATCCATTGTACTTCACTGTGGACATAATTTATGACTCAATCATAGTTTAATTAGGATTCCCTTGAAGCTTCTTCTTTTGGGATGTCTGAACACTTGCTTTTCATTCTTTTGAAGAATTCTTCCCCTTTTATGTACAGACTTTTAATTTTACCACTTGCCAAGCTGCCTCTCTCCTCTTAACTCAGAATTACCTCAGATTCTCCCTCTCTGAGCTCTGTCTTGACCCACCAGCCTCTTCAGTTTCTCCTACACTTCTGTGCCCGTTCTGTGGGGAGGGATCCCAAGCCATGAAAATCATTATTCCAAACTCATTTAATCCTTAACATTCCCAAACATCTCACCAGCCTCAGCTAAAGGTGGGGCGACACCTCTCAGGGGCAAAGCTGAGGAGTGAATGCACTTCCTGTGTCTGAATAGGACCCCAGCTCTGTGTGGGACCCCTAAATGGGCTGGCAATGTGTGTCCTGTTCCAGGGGAAATTGTAAAATGAATGACCTTTGGCTTTTCCTCCCATCTAAATTTGTCCCCAGATTTTATTCCTTGTCCGTTTTAGCCTCATTCCTCATCAATCACATAGCCATCCATGCCTTGGAAAGTCCCTGGAGTTAAAATAATGAGATTTGGGTTCAACTCCCAACTATAGTAAAAACTGTACGGACAGTGGGTAGCTTCTTTCCTCATTCATAAAAGCAGAATCTGACTGGCCATGTTGGCTATGAGAATCCAATTTTGTGGTACATTTAGAGGTGCTTTGCAAACTATAGAGTGCTATGTAAATGTGAACGGTATTGTCAATGGTGGTACCCAAAGCCAGGAATCTTCTGAGCTGCTTCCTCGTCCTTCCCCTATTTATTTTAAGTCACTGCTGAGGTATGTAGCCTGGACGTAATTCCCCTCTGTCTTGTGCGTTTGTCCCTATTCTCCCTCCTTCCCCAAACGGTCTGGTATCTTTTTTCCTTAGGTTCATATTTTCTCCCTTCACTATTCCACCCAAATATTCAGATAAAGTGATGTATATCAATGAACTAGTGAAAAAAAAGTAGACAGCTGTGGTATATGGTGTAGGATGTTATGTATATTGTGATAGAAGTGTGTATATTATGATAAGCATATATATTAATGAACAAGTCAAAGAAGATATGCTGTATGGCATGCTGTGTGAAACTCAAGAGGCCACAGATTCACCTCTCTCCCCTCCCTCTTTCTCCTTCTTATTTGTTCTTCTGTGATTGAGGCCAGCATTTCGAAGGTGTCATATAGAAACAGAGAGATCAAAGTATGGGAAACCCCGGGTTAAACACAGTTAAATACCTTTCTTTACTTCAGGATTAATGTGCACTGAGAATACTCAAGAAGAGGATTCACGCATCTTTTTTTCAAACATGTTTAATCATAAAATACCTTTTTCAAAGTGAAGCATCTGGGTGACTGATGTTTTATGGGTGGCACTAGGGAAAGCCCACCTTGAGCAAATTCTGAAAGATGGGATAATGATGGCTGGCCTTGGGGTAGTGACAGGGATTAAACATAGTAATATGTGAAAGTGTAAGCAAGGGCTCTGGGCGTGGAAGGCTGAAGCAGCAATGCCTCAGCAGCTCTCGTCTAAGAGATGTTTACTGGTGATGCCCAGGAAATGTCAAGGTGTTGACAAATGGGGAATGCAATCTCTGACGGACTCTAAGCAGAAAGAGATCCCTTCTGGCTCCCTGCAAAGGGGTTTACAAGCCCTTCTCATCATCCAGCAACCCGGGAGGCCTCCCCTTGATCAGACTGTGGTGGTACAGACAGTGGCACAGGATTTCCGGACGACATGCAGACTTACACAGACTGGAGACATTCTGTGATCATACTATGGACTCTTGAGCACAAAGTAAGGGAGCTTGAAAGACAGAAGCAACATGAAACCCTCAATAAAATACACAAATGAGATTGACACAGAGGTCTTAGCCACACTGGGTAGGCGGAATACCAGCTTTTTAGGAAGAAGGAACTGAAATCCAGTACAAAACCCACTGTCTCTCCTTCATAGTCTCTTATGTGTGATTATGCTTAAGATACTGGAACTTATCCTCGTTAGCAGCGTGGGATCCGTCATTCTCAATCTAATGGTTTTTATCTTGGTCATAAATCTCAAATTAAGAAAGCCTCAGGCATTCTCACAAGTGGATACCTGCTGGGGGTGGGCCTGATCTGACCTTTAGAGTCAGATTCTGGCATCCACAGGGGCAAAAACACGTTAGCAGTGTCTTTTACAGACTGTTGTCTTAGAAATGAATAACATCAGTCACAGAAGGAATATACTAATCATATACACTAAATGTTCAATGCACTATCTTGTTCATTCAGTTGTTCATTCCACATTCACAGATTCCACAGTATTCCTTGAGCACCTTTTCTCTGACAGGTGCTGTGATAAGATCTGGGAACTCAAGGTGAACACGACAGACAAGGTCCTGATTCTCATGAGCCTCTGTTCAAATGATGGAAACTACTTGTTTATTTAATCCAGAAGGAAGGACGGAAACAAAATCTTCCACCCCACCCAGGCAGCTGGTGTCATTAGTGGTATAACCTCTTAAAGGCATACCAGTCATCACCTGGTGCAAAGTAGTGACTCTGACAGGATTTCCAGGCAGCTCCATGTGGGTGGATAGCAGCCCTTTGTCAGGCTTCTCACAAGTGTGTTTGGAAAGGCAGGTCCTTTTGCACTCAGCCCTTTGCAAGTATGTGCTCATTTTGCCAGTAAATAGTCTGAGTGCCGTGAAAGACCACATTTATTTTTCATTCTCTGAATCAGTCTTTACACTAGAAGACAAGAGTAATTGTCTGCCCAGATTTGACGTGGAAGCATGGTCCAGATCAACCCATGACAATTGGTCAGTCCCAGGCGAGTGGGCAAGTTGGACGGTGAGTCAGATTCCCATTGAGGAATGTCCCTGGCGCACCGTCTTCTCCCTTGGTTTACTTCCCACCTCCTGGTGTTAAGCACAAGAGGACATTTGAGCTGAGCTATCTCTGAAGAACCTACAGATTACTACCGCATGAATAAAAAGCCTAACTTTTCATTCTGTACTAGAGTCTTCCCTTTGTTTCCAAGTTATTTTGATTGTACTAAAAAATGGATTCAAGTTTTTAATCAACTATAATTCTTAGTAGTAAGAAGATTAATAAATGGATGAAGGTTCATGTCAACAGTCATCTAAAAGTTCAAATATTACAGAGAAAAATTTTTTTTTAACTTTCCTGAGTGGGAGGGCAAAGCAAATATGAAAGAAAAAAAAGGAGAGCAATAAGAGCGGTTGCAATAAAAGGCATCTTGACAAATGGGGGACATTTCCCACAAAATTAATTTTATAGGATTCAATGAGGAATCCAGAGGGATTTAGTGTATTTCTGAAAAGTAGTAAGAGATGGCTCAGAGTTCACAGGGATGCCCCTCTGTCTGAATGGTTTTTTTTCCCTTATGCTATTTTGATACAATTTGCTAACTTATGGTCAATTTTCTTTTTATGATTATGTGAAATATTATATTTATATAAGTGGCTTCAAAATCTTTCTGGTTAATCTTGATCACTTTCTCTAGTTTTTTAATTAATTCATTCATTCATTCATGAGATAGGAGAGCACCTCCTAAATCCAAAGCTCTGAGAATTCAGGAATTTCAGAGTCTGCTTTCAGAGAATTGGTAGTCTAGAAGGAGAAATAAAACATCACTCTAAGACAAGATGCAGTGGAAAATATACAGAAAAAAAGTAATTAAAATACAGAAGACAGAGAGAATGCTGTTTTGGCTTTACTCTCATTTCTGCTCTAGCCCCACATCTGTGGTCTCCGCCAGCACAGTGCTTAAGGGCGTGGCTTTGAATCAGAAGGATGGGTTCAGCTCTCAACTCCGTCACTGACTGGCTGGGTCACCTTGGTCAGATTATTTTCCCACTTTAAGTAGCAACTTTCTCATATGTAAAATTGGATCTTCCCAGATCTTGAGCACTACGGCTCCTCTGTATTCTGACACTACTCTTCAATTCAGGGGCCAGCTTGAGTCTCTGGAAGAGCAAGGGTAGGATTGGGAGAGTGGGGGGTGGGGCCCAGGTATGGTGTTTACTTCTTTGTTTGACCTAGGGCCCAGCTGGATGTCTCAGCTGTGGTTACTGCCTCAAGTGCTGGATATGCTACTCTCTCACCTGATGCTCTCTTGGCAGGAGAGATCAGCTGTGGGATGCAGGGAAAGAGCCCACCTCCTGGCTTTTGTGATCTTTGTTCTGTCGTGGGGCCCCCTGCCTGTGGGCCGCGTCTCCACTCTGCTCCCTTCCCCCTTCCCCTGCTCGCCTGGTTTGTCCACCTTCAGGTAATCCTCATAAGAGTCTCTTAGCTGTTCTGTGTGATGAGCAGAGAGTCCTCTGATGGGTTATAGATGTTCAATTTGTGGTAAGTTCCGGAGGAGAACTCAAGAAGACCACCTCGCTGCCAACATTCCTATGACGTCAAGGCTGGAAAGGATACTTCTAAGTCTCCTTGTTAATTTTCAGGAGAAGCTCAATGACTTGGTAACATTGGCCCAGTTGTCCAGAGAGCATAGCTACCGTGTTTCCCCGAAAATAAGACCTAGCCGGACAATCAGCTCTAATGCTGATTTTGGAGCAAAAAAAAATTAATATAATGTAATATAATATAATATAATATAATGTAATATAATATAATATAATATAATGTAATATGAAATAATGTAATATAATACCTGGATCTTATATTAATTTTAATATGAAATAATATAATACCAGGTCTTATATTAATTTTTGCTCCAAAAGACACATTACAGCTGATTGTTCGCCTAGGTCTTCTTTTTGGGGAAACATGGAAATATGCCCAGACATAAAGATTGCAGAGTGCGTGAGGTTGCTGAGTGGGTATAGCTCAGAGAAGGCTCTTGTATAAACATAATGCTCATTCAAGGATTTTACATAACTACAGGAAAGACTTCTTCTGGGGTCTCGAGACTGTTAGAGATTGTAGGGCTTGGCTGACATGTGCCTATTATGGAACACATGATGTTCCGCTAATAGAGGAAGTTATGATACAACTTCTTCTAATGCAGTGGTGCTAATCTGCATGGTGACTGAAGAATTGGTTGCGGTTAGAGTTTAGGCGAGGTGGCAAACAAAAATACAGACACTTAACTGGATTTAAATTTCAGATAAACAAGGGGTAAATTTTTTTAGTATAAGTCTATCCCATGCAATCCTTGTGTCCTGTATTTTATCTGGCAGCCCAAGTTCCACTTTCAGGGGCTGGATGCTAGAGATTTATCTAGCACCTTATGTGAGAATTGTATCCAAGAAAAATATGTCACCCCTATGCCTTCCATAAGGACCTGCATTTCTGGCAAGAGGATTACACAGTTGATGTTTTGGAACCAAACTTAGAGATCCTCAATCTTGTTTTTCTGCATTTCACAAAGATTAAGTGACTTGCCTGGGGCAGCAGGGCTGTGACCACTGAGAATAGAAAGGCTAACCAATAATATTCATTAGGCAATTCTTCACCTCATATGAGTCATCTTGAATAATGTAAGCTTGAACCTCAAGGTATTAAATTTGACACTGTACTTATAAATAATCCAAAAGTAATGGGAAGGGGGGAAATGACAAGCAAAACAAAGTAAGAGAAGTAATAAAACTAATGTATTAACTATGGAGAAAAATGTACTAAAATACCTCAAATACGTGTTAAATTAAGTTGTTATAATAGCTGAAACATGTAAATTTCTTATATTGAATGAAAGGTAAGAAACATGTTTGGAATTTTGTTGACTATTTAAAAAAATCAAATTACTTCAAATGTGTCATTGATTCTGTATCAAAGATGCAAGAGATTTGTAATTGCACAAAAAGGGGCCACAGACTACACCTGACAAGCTCAGGAAAGGCCAGCATGGCAGGTCCTATAAACTTAGAGACAGAAAGTCTCTAAGGCCACATAGGATGGCCTGAACATAAAAATTCTTAACTAAAAGCGGGTCATGGTGGGTAGTCCTGTCCTAGGCTTGTAGCTTCCTTGACAAAGGTCAGTCTTTACTTTAGGTGAGCCTGTCTGTGGACTTTTTGCATCTAAGATAAAATACTTTTGAATGTCAGAGTAATCTTTTCTAGACCCCCTTCAGCCATAACCTCCAGCATCCCTCATTGTTACCTTGTTCTCCACATACTATCTTTATGTGTTGTAAATGTTAATTACTAACTGTCCTGTACTCACCAATGTAAAAGAAGTGTTTGTCTTTCCATTTTACTTTTTATCCAATCCTGGAGATATCCCCACTTTGCTTTCTCCCACTGGTGGATTTCATGTAATGCTCCTTATGTCTCCTCCTTTGATTTTTTTAACTATTTTTTTTTCTTTATTTTAAGTATGTTTTCCAGGACCCATCAGCTCCAAGTCAAGTAGTTGTTTCAATCTAGTTATGGAGGGTGCAGCTCACAGTGGCCCATGTGGGGATCAATCTGGCAACCTTGTTGTTAAGAGCACCGCGCTCTAACCAACTGAGCTAACCAGCCACCTCCCCTCTCCTCCTTTCATTCTAATGTGTAAAATAAGCTGAAAAACTGCCATTCTCTGGAGCATTTTCTCAATCCATTGAGATTATGTTTCCTGGCAGTTGTCATCAGTTTGGCTCAAATAAAATTATAAAAATTCTCTACAGGTTTGGAAGTTTCTTACATCAACAGTAATTAGCAAAAATGTGATGAACCATAAAATCCAAATTGCACAAAAGTAACTACTGTTATCCTGGGAGTGTATAACAGAAAGAAAAACTTTAGCTAAAAGTGAGACCTACGATCCCAGGAAATAATTTACAAAAACAATTCTTATTATATACAAATCACTTCAAAGGAAAGAAAATAACAGGGGTTGTCTATTAAAATTTCAACACTTTTGAGCCCTCTTCTGGCCAGTAAATGGTGACAGCAAATTCAAGAATAAATAACATATGGAGAATGACAAAGTTGCAAAAACAATCAAATATATTTGGACTTTAAAAGAAAAGTTAAAACAAAATTATTTCACTGGATCAGATAAAAAATTTCTATAACTGAATGACTTCACTTTCTTCTATCTCTTGTCTGCTATGTGTGTAAATGAAGGGAAAACATAATAATTTTGATAGATACTTCAAAGCAACAAATAAATCATTTTTTTTCTTTTGTGCCAGGAGGCAAGGAAGGAATACATTTCTTTCTAAATACCAAGAAAATTGAACTCTATGAATTCTAGAAGCAATATCTTACCATTCATTTTCATAAATATTTGTACTTTATTGGGTGTCATCTTGGCACTCTCTCATCAAGGTCTTTTTTTGTGCTCCTTTTAACACTAATTTGGGGGAATATAGATGCCAATTGACTTAATCAATAGAACCAAAACTAAAGCCAAAAGCTAGCCAATATTTGCAATATCTAAAGAAGCCCAAGGTATATTATACTCTTATCTATTATAACATTATATATTTACTGTTATACTATTGTACATATTATCTACTTAATTAACTAAGAATATATTATAATCTTTATGCTCTTACTATACAATAAACAAATCCTTTATATTAATAAATATAAATCAATAAAGAAAAGTTCAATATTTTTCCCAGAAAAATAGGCATAGGACATTATGAATAGGTAATTCATAAAGAAAAAAATATAAGTGGATAAAAAATAAGAAGGTGATGAATCTAATGAGTAATCATAGGGATGTGATTTAAGATGTGACAGGATTTTTTGCTTCTCAGGTTGGCACTGACTTCCAAATGATCCTATCCCGTACTGGTGAGGCTGCAGGAAACAAGCCATCTTCTCTGTCATTTGCACAAGTATAAATTGGCTCAACTTCTCTGTAGGGCAAAATTTTAATATCTATCTAATGTATATAAACTTTGCTCTAGCTTTTACACTTCTAGGAATTGAATTTTACAAAAATATTCTGAGATTGGAATTGCTGTGTCATAAAGTAGTTCCATTTCCAGTTTTTTGAGATACCTCCATATTGATTTTTGGGGGATTTGCTGCTGCAATCCCACCAGCAGCGCTCAAGGGTTCCCTTTTCTCCACATCCTCACCAGCACTTGTTGTTTGTTGATTTATTGCTGATAGCCATTCTGACTGAAGTGAGGTGGTATCTCATTGTGGTTTTTATTTGCATTTCTCTAATGATTACGAAAGACAGTTTGGGGAATATAATCAATAATGTTGTAAAGATTTTGTAGAGTATCCGATGGACACTTGTCTTATTAGGGAGACCACTTCATGGATGGTGTAGATGACTGACCACTGCAGTGTACACCTGAAGCTGAATAATAATGAGTGTCAATTATAATTTAATATATATAGTCACAGGATGTAGAGTACAGCATAAGGAATACAGTCAGTGGAACTGTAACAGCTATATACCCTGTCAGAGGGGTACTAGATTGGGGGAGGAGGTTATCACTTTGTGAGGGGTATAAATGTCTAACTATTACATTGTTTTGTATACCTGCAACTAATAATAATAATAATCAAAAAGACTACAATAAAAATATTTTGAGATGTGAAAAGATTGCAAATTTAACTGTAAAGATATTTTTGCAGCATTTTTCATAATGGCAAATAACTGAACCACCACAATGTCTGTAACACATTACTGGTTAAGTAAATGTTAATTTGTCTTTGGTGGCCTTGAGAACAAGCCTGTCAGTTCTCTGACTCCAGGAAGCATAGTTGACTGAGGCCCCCAGTGGCTGCACTCAGAAATGCATCGCCTGCTTATCAAGAACTGGAGAAAAACAACATCCATACAGTATAGTATTACTGAATAGGCACTCACATAATGTGGCAGGAGAATACATAGTAAGACATAGAAAGCTGTTCCAACTATATAAGGATTGTATGTGTGTATGTGTATGTATACATACACAAATATATTCAAGAATGATATACGTATACAGTGTTATGTCCTTATGAGGAAAAGTAAGTGTAAATATATGCATAGACTCAAAATATTAATGTTGTTCCTCAGAGATGAAATTAAGAGTTATTTTTTTTACCTACCCAAATTTAATTTTTCCCTATAAGAGACATGTATTACTTTATAAAGAGAAAAGAAAATAGTAAGATTATTTACCAATGTATGAGTAACTTTCTTTGCTCTATTTGACTTATATTTTACATTTTTCTCCATGGTCTAACATTTATTTATCATGTGCAACTTAACGTTAGATGTGGAAAGTGTGATATTGTAAAGAAAGAACTAATTTCTGAATCAGAATAAGAGTTTGATGCCCATCAGCAAGAATGTTGGTCCTCAAAAGACTCATTCTTGAGGATTTCATCAAGCTGTTAGATTATGTAAGTGGTGTTATGAACGAGTATTTTCTTTAAAAATTCTCTTAGTGTTGTTGTAAAGTTGTGTTGACAACAAACAACATGGTGCTCCCCATGTAGCTAGTGAGACCACATTCACTGGACTCCTGGATTTTCTTGCCTGGCCTCGAGGATTTGGAACAGAAGCACAGGCCGTCCTTCTGTGCAGGGCAGAGCTCTGGCTTTTGGCTTCCTCTTGGTACCAGGAGTCAATTCTCTTCCCACTCGTGGCCTCAAGAAGGTTTTGCTTTTGGTCAGGGCCCTGAGCCCACAGCGGCCTCTCTCCCACAGTGTGAATCCTCCCAGCTCGGTCTTTAGAATGACTCCTGCTTTCTCCCTCTGATCCTGCCTCTTTCCCTAAGGTGCTTCTCAGAGGTGGCTTTACTCTTAATGATCGTAAATAGACTTTCCATCTGCCTATTTATTTTCTGTCAAAATAGTTTTCTAAAAATTCTTTCTTAGCTCTTTACAGCCCTGACAGGTGTAAACAGCCTCATCTGACATGTTTCTATTTAACCTCCTGAAGATAAATTCCACCTGGCCTTGAGTGCCTCCCTGATAGTCCCTTAAAATATTAAAAATACTAAAACGTTCTCACTCACCAGTGGATCCATGTCGCCAAAGTCTAGCCTTGTCTTTAGACACACCGCTTCCTAGGGGAGAAAAAGAGGATTTTTGTTTCCTGTGCTACCTCTTCATACCATTACCAGGCCTTGGAAGATACGTACCCCTCTCTGGCTTCCCATGAACCCCTGCTTTCCATGCTCTGAGCTTTCTGTCTCATCCCCTGTCTTATCCCCTCCAGGCACCAATTTGTGGACCATGAGGTCTCAAGCTGACAAACCCAAGGTTTTGTGTACATCAGAATCACACAAGGAAGATTTTTTAAAACACAGTTGCACCGACCCCACCCATGAAAATTCTAATTCAGTACATCTAGGTAGTGCCAGGGAGGGCTTTAGGGGTCCCCACATTTCAGTGCACATCAAAATAACTAGGGGAGCTTTAGAAAATGCACACGCCCACATGCCTAGACCTCCTGTGGGTATTCGATAAATATGAGCAAGGATTTGTCATGCTGTTTGCCATCATATCTCAGTGTCAAACATACCTCAGCGGGGTGCTGTAGTATGGTTGTATAACTAGAACAACATCAGGGGGAATGTTATTCATATAGATTATTGATTGTTCAATGTAGCGGTCTTGCAAAAGAGGCATCTAATAAATATTGAGTAAATGAATGGGTGATTGGGAAAGTTTTTTGAAAGCATCTTACTCTCTCTTGAGTAGCAAAAAATGTTAAAGATTAAAAACAGACTGAAGTGAGGGGAGCCTCTTATGGTAGGTTGAAGAATGAAGCCCAAAGATGTCCACATCCTAATCCCTGGAACCTCAGTATACCTGACATGGCAAAAGGAACTTTGCAGATGTAATTAGGATTCTAAAAGAAATTTCAGTTTTACTGAGGTATAACTGACATGTAAAATTGTAAGGTATTTAAGTGTACAGTGTGATGATTTGATGTACATATGCATTGTGAAAGGATTCCCCTGCTTCGAGTTCACGAACCCATCTATCACCTCACATATTTATCTTCCCCCACCTTTTTTTTTGGTGAGAACATTTAAGTTCTATTCTCTTAGCAATTTTCAATGACATTCATCCCTTGGTATCCTTGGGGGACTGGTTCCAGGACATCCCCACAGAAACAAAGATCTGCAAAGGCTCACCGTTATATAAAACGGTGCAGTATTTGCACATAGCCTACGCACATCCTGTATGCTTTAAATCATGTCATGATTACTTATAATACCTAATACAATGTAAATGCTATATAAATAGTTATTATACTGTATTGTTTAGGGAATAATGACAAGGAAAAATAGTCTGTACATGCTCAGTACAGACCCAGCCATTGCAGGCCTAACAACATAGTACACATCAGCAACAAAATAACAGTTTTTCAAATATTTTTGATCCATGGTTTGTTGAATCCATGGATGTGGAAACCATGGATATGAAACCGTGGATACAGAGGGCCAACGGTATACAATATAGTGTTATCAACTATAGTCGTTATGTTTTACTTTAGCTCCTCAGACCCTATTCATCTTACAGCTGAAAATTTGTACTCTTTCCCAATTTCTCCATATTTCCCTCACCCACAGCCCTTTGCAATCTTTTTTCTGCTGTTTCTATGGGTTTGACATTTTGTTTTTAGATTAAGGATATTGATATGAGGAAAATATCCTAGATTATCTGGGTGGGCCCAATGTAATTAATCACATAGGTCCTTACAAGTAAGATAGAAAGCAGGAGGGAAAGAGTCAGAGAAGGAAATGTGAGGATGGAAGTAGAGCTCAAAACAATGTGATTATTGGAAGTGTGCTCTGAGCCAAGGAACATGGGCAGCCTCTGTAAGCTGAAAAAGCAGGCAACAAATTCTCAGTGAGGGTCTCCAGCAGGAATGCAGACCTACCAACACCTTGATTTTAGCCTGGTGAGACCATTCTGATCTCCAGAATTGTTCGATAATATATTTGTATTGTTCAGGCCATGAAATTTCTGATGATGTGTTAAAGCAGCAATAAGAAACCAATATACCTTTCAACGGATGATGCATGGAAAGGAACTTTAGGTAGGGAGGTGAACTTGGTTGCTGCATAACAAATAATCACTCACTTGGCAACTTGAAATAGCACCTATTTACTATCTCACAGCCCTATGGGTCAGAAGTTAGGAAGGCTTGACCAGATTCTCTGCTTGGGGTTCTACAAAGCTGAAATCAAGGTGCTGGGCAGGCTTGGCTTTCATCTCGGAAGAATCACTTCCAAGTTCACTCATGTTGTCGGCTGAATTCAAATCCTTGGGAACCAGGTTCCTATTTCCTTGCTGGTTCTGAGCCAGGCGGTCCTTTTAGCTCCTGGAAGCCACCCACATTCCTTGCCATGTGGCTCACTCCATCTTCCAGCCAGTAAGGGTGCATCAGATTCTTTTCGTGCTTCAAATTTCTAACTTCCCATTATGTGGCCAGCTGGAGAAAGCTCTGCATTTAAAGGACTCGTGTGATTGGGTCAGGCACACTGGACAATGGTCCTGAGCCATGCAATGTGATAATCATGGAGTGACATCTCATCATAATCACAAGTTCTACCCACACTCAAAGAGATGGGGATGATACAAGGACAAGTGTCATCCTTAAAACTCTTCCTGATACAGGAAGTTTCCAATATAGCCTGGTCATCATTAAAAGCAACTACCTTCCTGCCACAGGCCCTGGGTGGCGCTCCTATGGACTACAGGCAAGCAACCATGGGAATTCCATGTTAGAATGGGGCTTACTCTACATTAGCTGTGGGCGAACATATAAAGGGCCTTTGGGTTAGGCTGGGGGTGGAGAAAAAGAGGTGGAAATAAAAATGAAAAATATAATTATTCACTGACTATAATTATTAGGACTTTCCATATTCTTGACTTTTTGATGACTAAATTCCATTAGTGTTTTACTTGTTCTGGCAGAAATGTCTGCAGTTTTCAATAAGGGCCTGAGTCAAACCCTGTTTCTTAACTTTCCTCCCTTGTTTTTCTGCCCTCTCCCAGGCCTGACCACTCCTTTATCAGCAGACTAAAAAAATCTATGAGAGTCCCATTGTGAGATCAGATTCCCATGCAAATCAAACTAATATACATAAAAGAGGAGGAAGACCGCAGAACGTATGAAATCTTTCTTGAGCAAGTCCTTTATTTTCTTTTAGCAGTGGGTTCCTACTCATTTGACAAGGCTGATTCATTTTTGGTTTTTAAAGAAATCATTGAACTTTTAAACTCCCATTCATTTTCATGTGGCTTAGAAATCTTCTGAGAGCCAGCTAGGCCTTCAATCACTCTCCCCTAAGTAATTCTTATTCTATTTCTAATCTACAGGTTTTTTTTTACTTTCTGCCTTCAAAGCAATTTGGTAGACAGGGATCACAGAAGTCTCTTCTCACCTCATTTTATCCTAAATTTCTGCCACCCACCCAGAAACTTTGCAGAAACTTAGTGTTATTTTTGCCCTATCTGGTTAATGCCAAAGAACAATGCTCTGGTCCCATGAAGAAGCCCTTGGGAGCATCTGTCAAATAACTTTTGTGTTCTTTACTCTCTGTCATTTCCTGTCAGGTCTTGCATCTTCACAAGGTTACCCATGAAAATCTGAAGAGTTATAAATGGGGATGGTTACATCATGTCTCATTAATAGCCTCCCACTATACATTTTTAAAAGGAGCATTCGGTGCTAAGGGACATAAGTCAGATGGAAAAAGTCAAGAACCATATGATTTCACTCATCTTTGGGATACAAAACAGAAAGCAACAAATGAACAAGACAGAGACACAAACAAAAACTCTTAGACACAGACAACCGTATGGCGGATACCGAAGGATAAGCGGGGAGGGAAGGAGGTAGAAGAGGATAAAGGGGGTCAGGTATATGGTGATGGAGGGAGACTTGACTTTGGGTGGTGAGCACACAATGCAATATACAGATTATGTATGATAAAATTGTACACTTGAAACCCCAATACATGTCACCCCAATAAATGTAATAGCATTTTTTGGTAAAGGAGCATTCTGGAAATGTTTACATTTGGAAACATGTAAAATAAGGTGTTAAGAATTTAATTCCCATGTATGAGTATGTAATGCAAGCCCTGGAAGTTGCCTCATGACACACTTGAAGTAGGAATTAGATCATACTCTTCTTCTGTTACTTCTTTATGCTCCTTGTTCTAAGTTTATGGAGTTCATTTTGACACAAACATTTTCTCAATCATTTGACAACTTTACATGGCTGTCACTAGTGGGTACTTGATAGTATGGAAAGAATCTAGGCAGAGCTGAATTCTCTGCTCCTCAAGCATGCTTCCTCCCATGGGGTTCTCAAGGGAACAAGAAAAAAAAAGAGAACTGGTACTATTTTATTACAAATAAAATTCCAGGGCTCAATTTCTCCACAAGGAAGTACTCTGGAAAAGCTAGGAAGCCCTCCCCTCTGCCACCCCAGGAGAATGTGTGGAAAAGAGGAGAGAGCCAGTGGACAGGAGGGCAAGGTCTGTTCAAAGACTCAGGCTCTGCCCCCACTGACCCAGCCTGACGCAAGAAGAAAGGAAACGGAGGGTTGCCCAATTTGTGCTACATTCCCCTCCACCCTCCTGCTTTTGCACCACTGGCCTTCTTTCCATCCTTAAAATAGACTAAGTTCTTTGCTTTCTCTGGACCTTTCCCCTGAACTGCAGCACATAGCTCAGATACCACCTCCTCTGAGAGCTCGTCTTCACTCATCCTAGCCAAAGCATCATTCCTGGCCCTCTCCCCGTGTGAGCCTATTCCGTATTATTGATAGCACTTATCGACAAAGTATGTGTAATGAACACAGGTATGTGGTCATTGCTTTACTCCTCCCATTAGAATGTCAGCAGCACTGTCTTAACCATGGTCGTGTCTTCTTCACCTAACACAGTGCTTGGCTCATGGTGGAAACTCAGCAAGTACTAACTGGTTGCTAGCGACCCCGTTCACCAGTAAGCATAACCCAATCAGTGTCTTGAAATCTGGCCAATCAGATCAGCATTACCTCTTGTAAGGGAGGACTGAGGAAGAAGGTGGGAAGGCTTTTTATATCAGTTATCTATTATTACACATAGCAAATTATTCCAGAAAGTAATGGAGTAAAACAATGAGCGTTTATTATTTCAGTTTCTGAGGTTAGGAATTCAGAACGGGCTCAGCTGGATGGTTCTGGTTCTGGGTCTCTCATGAAGTTGCAGTTGAGATGTTGGCTGGAGCTGCAGCCATCTAAATATAGATGTATTAAATATAAATATTTAATAGAGCCTGGGGGTCTGTTAAGTGGAAGCCTCACTGCCATGGCTGTGGGCCGGACACTTAGTTCTTCACACAGACATTGCTGCTGGGCTCTGTAAGTGTTCTAACAACATGGCGACTGGCTTCCTGCAATCCTGTGATAGAGAGAGAGGGAGAAGCCACAAAGTCTTCTATGACTTAGGCTTAAGGGTCACAGGCCATCACATTTGCCATATTCTATGATTGCAGACCAATCCTAGTATAACATGGGCGGGAATTACACAAGGGTGTGAATATCCAGAGGTGAGGCTCTTTGGGGTCCTTCTTGGAAACTACCTACCAGATCTTTCTTCACCCTCTACATTGCTCAGATTTTTGTTTGCTTTTTTTTTTTTTTTTTTTCTGTCTGCAGCACTGACTTGCTATAATAGGTTAGGTTGGAGCAGACCACAGAAGTGAAGACCGGAAATTTAACCACTCTCATTGTCAGGTTGAAGGTGGAGTGAGCCTATATAAAGGAAGCAGAGAAAATTCCCGTTCGGCAGGCAGAGCAAAGTATCTGGAGAAAATGACAATAGATAAGAATGTCAGTTGCACAAAATTGTCGACAAGACATGGAGGTGGCCACACACGTACAAAAGGCTGTTAACAAGTGGATGGAGCCCGGTGATGGGGACGCACGAGCAGACAAATCCTAATGTGGAGATTAAGGCAGCAAGACCGTGAAATCCAGAAAGTCTGTTATGGAGGATCAGTTTCCAGTTCCATACTTAAGGTAGCAAAACAGGGCTGTGATCTCAGAGAGAGTTCTGTCAAATCCTTTATTGGTTCGTGGTCATCCTCCATTCTGTTACCCTCAAAACTGATTCCAAATGTCACTGCTTACTGTCATTTCCTGAGTCACGGAAGATTCACTGCCTCTTAGTTTATTGAGAAATTTGATGTGAACGTTCTTTCTTTACTGCACACCTTCCTGCAGCCAAGAGAAGTGTGCAGATCTCTCTGATATAAAACAAAAACGATAAAGCCGTCCTTTACATCCTAAAACCACTAGGAACTATCCAACATCTTTACTCCCATCGGCACCCAAACTCCACACAGACGGCAAACCCCAGAATTTCTCCTTCTTTCCCTCCCATTTACTCTGATATCTGGTTCATCTCACGCTATTCTGATAAGGTTTTTCCGTAAGGTCACCAACAGCATCCCTATTTTACTATAAAAGCTGCCTCCAACCCTTCTCATCTAGAGCCTTTCTGTTACATCCAGCAAGGATACCATGGACCACACCCCCTTTACTGAGCTTCCTCAGGCTTTGGCTTTCTTGACGTCCTTCCCCCTGCCTTTTCTCCCTTCCTCTAACTACTCCTGAAACTTCCTTAATGCTTTTCTTTTGAATCACCGCTCTTTCACTCTACCAGCTCCATCTGAGTGATCCAGAGCACTCTCACAATTTAATTTATGACTTATGGGCTTATGATGGCCACCTAGATCTCCCAGGCCAGACCTTTCCTGGGAGCTCCAGGTTTCAATAGTCAATAGTCTATCTGACTTCTGTAACTGGATATCCCCAGACACAGCTTTCTTACTTGTCCACAACATCACACACCACCGTCCTCCTTAAGTCTGCTTCTCATACACATTTGTTCTCATGGCTTGGCAGCACCATCTACCCAGGCCCATGCTAAAAAGCAAGGTGTCCCCTTGATGTCTTTCTTTCCCTCATCCACCCAATCAATCAAACATCAGACTTGCCGGCTTGGGTTTCTGAAATTTAATGACCCCCTTCTCTCCATCTGCATTACCCTACCCGAGTTGAGGCTGTTCCTATTTCTTTCTTGATTACTTCAGTAACCTCCCATCTGGTCTTTCCCCTTCTCTTTACCCCTTCTTAAAATTTTCTTTCACAAAGTGTCCAGAGTGATCTATCGACAAACACAAATTTGACCGTGTCATGGAGTGAAGCCCTTTGATGGTTTTTCTCTTGTCTTCAATCTGAAGTGAAATTTGTATCGCATTGCATACAAGATGGTCCAAGAGTTGTTGCCTGCCTTCCTGCCTCTCTAATTTCATCTTCTTGCGTTTCCAGTAATGCCGAGTAACATGTACTTACATGAACACACCACATTCTCGTCTTTCTTTTTGCCTGTGGGAACGCTAAACCTTCTTCACGGAATACACGTTTCCATTTTGCCCGACGAATCCCTGCTCCTCCTGTCAAGATCATCTCAGGCTAACCTCTTCCAAGATGGCTCACCTGACCACGTGCGTGTGTCCTGGCATTCCAGGCACCCTTGCTCAGAGCCCCCTTAGACCTTCTATATATCTCTGACATGGTGCTCACCCTGTCTCCCCAGCTGGCCTCTCGGCTCCTTGAGGGCAGAGATATGGCCTTTTGTCACTGTATCCCCAATACCTTTCCCAGTACTTGGTACATTAGGGGCCTCATTAACATCTCTGTTGATTAATGAAATGAATTGCCTAAAAGTCTCTTTCCATTTTCCCCTGCAATGGCAGAGCAGAGAATGTCCTCCACCATGCTTTTGGGGAATTGACAAAAAGTGAAAGTTTTCAGGGCCTCAATCCCAGATCGGCACCCAGGATGTCACAGGACATGAATTTGCAGGGGCTATAATAGTCCCCCCTTAACCACGTTTTCAGTTACCTGTGATCAACTGCAGTCTAAAAATATTCAGTGAAAAATTCTGGAAAGAAACAGTTCATAAGTTTTCAATTGTGTGCCATTCCTAGCGGTGTGATGGAATCTCACACCCTCCCACTCCATCATGCCCGAGATGTGAATTATCTCTCTGTCCAGTGTATCCACGGTGTAGCCCTGCTTGTTAGTCACTTAGTAGCCCTCTCGGTTAACAGATTGACTGTTTGATACCAGTGCTTGTGTTCGAGTCCCCTCATTTTACTTCATAATGGCCCCAAAGTGCCAGAGAGTGATGTTGGCAATTCAGATATGCCAAAGAGAAGCTGTAAAGTGCTTCCTTTAAGTGAAAAGGTAAATGTTCTTGACTTAATAAGGAAAGAAAAAAATTGTATGCTGAGGTTGCTAAGATCTAGGACAGGAACAAATCTTCTGTCTGTGAAATTGTTAAGGAGAAAGAAATCTGTGCTAGTTTGCTGAGAGAGAGAGATCACATTCACTGAACTTTTATTACAGTATATTGTTATAATGGTTCTATTTTATTAGAAATTATTGTTGTTAATGTCTTATTGTGCCTAATTTATAAATAAAACTTTGCATAGGGGAAAAAAACAGTGTATGTAGGGCTTGGTATCTGTGGTTCCAGGCCTCCAAAAGGGTCTTGGAACGTACGCCCCTCAAATAAGGGGGGGGTTTCTGTAAAATCGTCAAGGCAAGAAAGAAGCATTATGCCTCAGGAGGCTGTGTCACCAGGCAGTGACACATAGTGGACGCTACCAAGGCTAAGGCTAAGGTATGGGAGGCAGGAAAACTGAGGAAACCCCATGATAACGTACAAGTGAAAACACCCCTGGCTGAAAGGCTGCACTTCCCAGACTTCCTTGCAGAAAGGTCTGGTCATGGGAGTAGATTCGGGTCCTCAGGACTTCAGTGAAAGTTGCGTGTTTGATTTATGTAAAGTGTCCTTTACATGGAATGTGTGCTCTTCCCTTCTTTTCCTCCTTTCTGCAGGCTGCAATGTGGATATGTTGCCTGGAGCTGGAGCTTCTATCTTGGACCATGAGCTACCCAGGAATGCAGGCCACTGAGGGAAGAGCAATAAGGCAGAAAGAGTCTGGGTCAATGATATCTGCAGCTCCACCGTAGCCTTGGGACTCCTAGGTGTTTTGGATGTTTACAGGACAGAGAAATATAGGTCTGCCTTATTTCTGGTCATGTGTAGGTGAGCTTAATTGTAAGACATAAAGGCCGTTTATACAACATTCCCAGGGAATGTGAGCTTCTTAATGTCTTAAAACTCAAGTATGCTCCTGGCCTTGAAGGTATAACATTTTTACTTATTCAAGATTTGCAGAATACGAGGCATACAAACAAGCAGAGTGAGCTTGGGAATATAATACAGGTGCAGGCAAGCACCAGAAGACAACTCTGTCATTCTGAAGAAAACTAACGTTGGTGGATGCTGTCATGGGTTCTGATGGGGCCAACACCGTCTCCTCCAGGGATGTCTGCGTGTTTAACTTGGTCTGGTGTGGTGTGGAGTTACAGGCAAAACCAACCAGTGAAGGGGATGGACTGATGATTCTGAGGCTGACAGATCAGTGTTGGGTGAGGAGTTTTCTGCAATAGTCAAGGAGACCAAAAGCCCCTCCAGGCCATAGCAATCCATCTCCTGAATGCATTTTACCACGCGGAGATGTATTTGAATTAACCAACACTCCCTGAAAAGTTGCAAATCTATCAGTCATCCATACTTTATTGGTAATTGCTTCAGTCAGAAGCAATTATCAGCAATTGGCAGTGGCCAGCTTCAAAGGAATTGAGTTTCCAAGAAAGCAATGCTGGGGGAAAAAAATGGAGGTTCATTCAGGAGAAGACAAGCTTGATGGGACCTGGTGGTTTGGAGTCTGCAGGGCTGGAGGAGAGGCATGTGAGCAGGGCTGGCAAAGACTTGGTCCCCTTCCCAGGTGGGCTCAGGGCTCCACCTTGCCCAGTGTGCACTGGAAATCACCTCAGAGCTACCCTGCACATCTTTGGTGTCTGAGAATGCCAGAGCTGCCATGCCAGGACTTGTCTGGAGGCTGTAAATCATGGCCTACTCTGGGTTGGCCTGGGCCCACAGGCTGACTGGCAGCCATTTAGTGAATGCTATTGATGAGAAAACTGAGACTCAGTGAATTTAGTTTATTCACACTGGTCACAACGTGCCAACCTGTCGGATCCCTCTGGGTCTGACCCCAAAACACTAATATCTTTCCTTAGTGCAGGGCAGTGAGGTCCTTTCCATTCAGCTTTCCCTCATCCTTTCCATTCAGCTTTCCCTCACTCTTTCTGGTAGCTAGTGGAAAGACGGAGAGGAAACAAGGGACGAGAAGTGCCAACTTCCTGCAGGGGGACACAGACAAACAGACAGCCCGCTCCTCCCACATGACCTCTGCCCCTGATCCCCTCACCTCTTCCCCCCAATCTTTTCTGTCGTTCTTGGGGATTTTCAGTGCCTTCCAACTCTGGTGGCGTAGGGAATTTTTGAAAATACATATTCCAGACCCCAAGCCCACTAGGCTCTAATTCTGATGGCTTTGGGGATTGTGATCTGCAGCCTGGGATGAGGATAGGAGGGAATTGGGGTAGGAACCAGAGAGACCTCTTTCTCAGATGCAAAGACCTCCAGTGTGTACAAATCCCTTAAGATCCAAAAAGAAAACACCACCCCTGTGTAAAGCCAAGGAGATGGGTCAAGAGAAACTCCAACCTGTTTGGTGTTTGACTATGAACATTTAATTATTTTAACAGACCTGAAAAGCAAGCATTTTTAAAAATGTTTGCTGGGTTTCCTTAAACAATTTATTCCCCTTGGATAATAGGGAAGTGACTGTGCTGATTTTGATGCTTGTCTTGGTCTTCCTTCTTCTTTGCTTCCCTCTGAACAGGTGCCCAGGACTCTCACTGGGTCCCACAGATGCTCTGAACGCTGCTTCCCACACCTCTTGCCAAAAGGAGATGTTCAGAAAATGTTCTCAACTCCAGGGGATCAGCTGTTTCCCACAACCATTCTTTGTATGGGATACACCACCCTAGATGAAGACCAGACTTACAGGATAACATATTATTCCAATAACATGATAAGGCTAACTAAAATTCCCCAGAATACCCATCTTGCTAGCAGAATTCACAAGTTCACACACTATTGGGTAAGATCTCTTCGTGAATATTAGGCAACAGTAAGATGCCCTTTCAATTCTTTTCCCACTGGGTTCTCCAATCTCGGTATGTCCACAGCCTTACTGTGACTAGTTGGCTATTGTGTGCTGGATATCATATCATAGCTCGAAGTCCTCTGGGAACTCACTTCCCGTCTGACCCAACTCTGACTGCCAACATGTACTTGCTGTGACAGTCTTTGAAAGGTTGGTCCTGCCATGAAGGGTTTTATTTTTAATCCAAACATTCCCATAAGTCACGAGATACTAGACTCCGCCCCACCCATGACCCACACTTTGATTGTCTCTCTGTGTTTATAATAAAGCTGTTACTTTAGGGGCATATTGAAAATGGGCCCAAAGCAACAAACCTACAATGTTTAAGTTCAACCCCTGATCATAAGATAGAAGCTCAGTCTGTTCTTGGACCTTCTTGGTGTTGGCCAGACAGAGACGTGGGTTTTGAAAGATGGAGCTCTAACTTCTCAGCAGTTCATGCTCCAGCCTGCCGTGGGAGTTGTTGGAGGCCTGACAGCCATTGCGGAGTCCTGGGTGAATGCCTGGCAGTGCTGTTTTGAAATCGAACTAAGGCAAGAGATTTTTCTTTCTCATGCATAACTTTTTATCAGATGAACTTGTAATCAAGCCTTTTCCCTTTGTATCATGCTCCATCCTTCTCAAAGTAGGTTCACATACAGTACTCCTCCCCTTCTACTGCCATGAGTAGCTGTAAGGAGGGTGAAAGCATGAAGAGCTGCCTATAACGTGATGACCGCACCCACCTCCCAACCCTCACCACCTCTTTACCACCATCTGCCATGGTGCCATCAGGACAAATCTTCATCAGCCACCATTATGAAGCTAGGACCTCCCCAGGTTCTCCCTCATGCTCCCACATCTTACCCACATACAGCGCTGTACAATGCCTGTACGACCTCATCCCCCACTCCTGCCCCCAAAGCAAAACCTTTCCATGGAACTCTCTAAAACTCAACATCCGTCGCCAGCAACATTTCCTACCTCATGTACCTGAATATTCCCTCACTTCTTACCCTCTCTGAATCCTGGATTCACCCCGAGGCATTACTTTTCCTGTAGTTCTCTCAAGTGCTGAGGTAGCTATTCTATCTCCCCCGGCTGATGTGCTTGTCTTAAAACTCCACAATTGGCTGAATTCAGCTTTCTGAATTTTGAAAGCCTGCACCAGGGAACTGGATGTGGCTGGAGAAACACACCTATCTGTGTTGACAGCTTTATTTGAGTCCTCATCACTGACTTCATATGACGCAAGCAAGCCACAATATTTCCCTCGTCTGTTCACTTACCCAGGCTTCGACATGATTTTCATACTCCCACCCCTCCCGTTATTTGGGGCTGATGTCCTTGATTCCTATTTCACTGAAAGCTGGAAGCAATCAGGAATTTCTCAGCAGTCAGGGACCAAATGGCCCCTTTCTGGGCACATAGAGGACACCTTGCCTTCCCTCCAATACTATGGAAGAACCTTCGTTCCTGTGGAAGACCAAGTCCCCTCCTCCCATTTCCAGTGTCCCAACCCTTTCTCCAGGACATTGCACGAGGCCTTATTCTCCCTCTAGCATGCACTTTCACTTTCCATGTGCTAGCCATCAATATGTAATATTGTCATATTTCCCAACTTAGAACAAAAACAGCACCATTTTCTCCACTTCCTTCGTATGTCACCATTTCTCTTCCCTCTTTAGCAAAACTCACCCAGAGCCACTATACTGGCTTTCTCTATTTCCTCTCCTTCTATTGCTAGTGGCACTTATGATGTGAATTTTTAAAAGCTTTTGTCTTAGTTATCGATTGCTGTGTAACAAAATACCACACATTTCATAGCTAAAACAATGCAAATGAGCTATCTCACAGTTTCTATAGGTCGGAGTTCAGACACAGCATGGCAGGATTTTCTACTCAGCGTGTCACTGGGATGAAATCAAGGTGTTGGCCAGAATTACCATCTCATCTAGGCTTAGGGTCCTCTTTGAAGCTCACTGACTGTTGGCAGAATTCAGTTCCCTGTAGTCAGGGGATCGAGGTCCGGGTTTTCTTTCCAACCATTGTCTGGGGACCTCTGGCAGCTCCTAGAGACACCCACAGTTCTTTCCTTCCCTGTGCCCCCGTAATCAGTTCAGAACCTGGAGGTTTGCTTTCTGCAGGCCAGGTGGAATACATCTCTCTGACTTCTTTTCTGACTAATGAGAGAAAACTTTCTATTTTTAAAGAGCTCGAGTGATTAAGCCAAGTTCACCCAAATCATCTTCCAAAGGTCAACTGATGTGAGACCCTAATTACATCTGAAAAATTCACAGTAGTACCTTAGTACTTAGTGTTTGATTGAATAACTGGGAGGAGGTGTGTGTAGACCAAGGGCCGGAATATTGGGAGCTACCTTAAAATTCTGCCCATCCAGGAAGACAAATTCCAAAGAAAAGATTACTCTTTCTTCTGGGCTGACAGCCCATTCAGGATGGGTGGAGAACATGACCAGTGAAGCTCCAGCTGAAGAGATTTGATCCCTATTTACCACTAAAATAGATGCAAAGCACAGCCTGTAATCTCTCCATGGTGATCCTGTGTTCTCCCATGCTCTCTAATTGAGTACATCCCACCACTACCCTTTTCAAAGTCAGCAGTGATTTCCATGTTGCCAAATACAACAGTCAATTCTCCTCATCATACCTGTTATGGACTGAGTGTTTGTGTCCCTACAAAATTCATGAGTTAAAGCCCTAGTCCCCAATGTGATGGTATTAGGAGATGGGCCTTTGGTAAATGATTAAATTGAGATGGGATCATGAGGGTGGGGCCCTCATGATGAGATTAGTGCCCTCAGAAAAAGAAGAGACACCAGATCTCTCTCTCTCTGTCATATGAGTACACAGTAAGAAGGTAGCCACCTATGAGTCAGGAAGGAGGTTCTCAACAGGAACTGAACCTGCTGGAGTCTTGATCTTGGATTTCCCAGCCTCCAGCACTATGAGAAATAAATATCTGTTATTTAAGTCACCCAGTATTTTGTTAGAGTAGCCTCAGCTTACTAAGCTAATACCTGACCTACAGCATCATTTGATGGTTAGTCGGTGTGGGGACAGAGCCCCAAAAATCAGTTTCCAGGCTCTCGGCCTCACATAGAAAGGTGCTGGCTCAGGTAGTAAATGGCCATCGACTGTGATCAAATGGCCATCAGCTGTGGCTAGTTGGCCGTCAGCTGTAACCAGTGAGCCATTGGGCACTAATATAACTGCCGTGGGTAGGCTAGCAGGAAAAGGGGGAGCTAACAAGAAGACGGTGGCTGAGTCTGCAAGCGGCACAGTGAGGGTTGAGAATTGTGTTGCTCCTGTTTCCTGTGTCTCCAACCCAGCCACCAGCGAGAATATAGTGGTGTGACTCCCCTACTTATGGCTCCGTGGGTGTTCCTTTTTGGCCTCACCATGTCCTGCGTTCTTATGTGGGGAGCGGGACCAGAGACTCCACAGGCCGCCGCGCACGACAAATGGCGCAGCGAGCAGGGTCCCCTGCACTACAGTCGGTCTCTCCCTCTGGACACATTTTTTCCTCTTAAGTTTGGGATAATATTCTCCTTTCGTTCTTCCACATGACTCACTATTTTTACCAGCCTCATTTACTAATATCTGTTCATCCTCCTTTCCTCTAAACCTTGGGACTCCTTAGGGCTTTGTTCTTAGAAATTTTCTCTTCTCCTCTATACTTACCTCCACTATGACCTTGCCTTTCAACGCTATCTAATACCAGTGGTCCACAAATGTATATCTCCTACATCCAACTGGCTCCTGGACATGTCAGACATTTCCAATGGGACTATAGTTGCTATCTTAAACTTAACATGTCCTAAACCAAACTTATGCATCACTTCATGACAAAAACCAATACCAAAACAACTAAAAGAACCTGTTCTTCTTGAGATGTTCCCCTTTCAATAAATAGCAACTTCATTTTTTTTTAGGCTATAAACCTCAAAAGCATCCCTGAGCTCTCCTCTTTCATTCCCCATATACAATCCATCAGTAAACTCTATTGACTCTACCTTGAGAATATATCCAAAATCTAACATTTCTCCCCGTGAACCCAAGCCACCACCATCCCAGCCTGGATTACTGCACTAGACTTCTAAAAGGTCTTCCTCTTTCTACTATTGCCCATGATCTTTCTCCACATAGCAACCAGAGTTAACTTTTACTAAATACATCACATCTACTCAAGGTCTGCAATAGCTGCCCATTCAGAGGAAAAGGCAAAACCCTTATAAAGGTCTCCATGGGTCTCTGTAATGTCATTACCAACCCTCTCTTCCTCCATCTCACTCTGTGCTGGTCCTATCGGCCCTTGGGTTGTTCTCAGTTCTTCCAACTGAAATATTTCTCCAGGTTCTTTACTCTGGCTGATCTCCCTGTCTTAATAATTCTTCTTCTTAGATAACTACATAGCTTCTTTTCTCACTTCAGATCTTGGCTCAAAAGTTACCCTCTCTGTCATATTCTGTCTCTCATCTTGCTTTTTTTGTTTTGAATCACCATTGAACATATAATATTTTGTTTATCTGGTTTGTATCCTCTAACCTTCCCGCTACCTGGTCCTCCTTCATGAGGGTAGTCATTTGTTTTGTTCACTAATATGTCCCTAATGATTTAACACAGTAGATGCTCAATAAACATTTGTTGCATAAGTAAATACATTTTAATCTTATCAGTACTTTTTGAAACCAATGCAAGTAATGAAATGTATAATTTCTAAGAGGCCAGGTCTTGTGTTTGACATTGAAAGAGGGTTGTCAGATCATTCTAACAAAAATACAAGATGGAAACAATTTATCAGGTAATTTTTTTCCATTATGGAATGTTTAATGATAACAATCTGCATTACATTCTTTTTCTTACCAAATAAGTAAAAGTATTTTAAAAACCTCCAACAAACCATGAAGTTTGGTTTTTACTGACTCCGGACTGGTTCTGTTATAGCCATTAAGCCAGGATTACTCATAGCACAAAAAATTATTTTCAATCTGTTATTTAGTACAGAAGTTAGAGCAATTATCAAACTAGTTTTAACATGGAGCAGCAGGTTCCCTGTGGAAAACACATTTCCACTTATCAAGAAATGACGTTTTCTCAAGGGATTTGAACATCATGTTCAAAATGCCAACTCTCCTCCCAAAGAGGATTTGGAGGGAGCCCCTTTTTTCATGTTGACAACCTCCAGATTTGAATTACTCATCAAAAGATTGATCACTATCAGCTAAAAAGCGAAAGATTCAGAGCATGATATCATGAATTCTAACTACTCCTTCTAGAAGTTGAAACTCTTTAAATTCATTTCATGAATTTCATGAATTCATTTCATGAATTTAAGGCACAAAATGTATTTGTGCCTTGCCAGTCATTTTATGACCTGCATAAATAAGAACCTCATTTTTCTGCAATTTGAATATGGCCT
Source organism: Rhinolophus ferrumequinum (assembly GCF_004115265.2). NCBI lineage: Eukaryota > Metazoa > Chordata > Mammalia > Chiroptera > Rhinolophidae > Rhinolophus > Rhinolophus ferrumequinum. Next base: position 12,306,440 of record NC_046291.1, on the reverse strand, counting down.
TCATGCCAAAAAATTGTAGCATCCATTTTCGAAAGGTGCTTTGAAACTAAATTAAATGTTGAAAATTCTTGATTCCAGCTTGATGAAGTTAGCAAAAGTGTATTGCCTTTAAAAAGCTCTGCAATCCATAATTTAAAAATTTGTGTGTCCTGTGATTTATAAATCCAACTTCTAGAACTGTATCCTAAGGAAATAGTCCTGTATGTGGAACTTAAATGGAAAGTGTTCAGGCTTTGGAGACAAAATGCTGACCCCGGTTCTAGCATTAACACCATGTGCATTTATATAAGTCTCAGTTTTGTCACCTGTAAAATGGAAGTAATCATTATACCTCATTCAAGATTGTTGTGAGAATCAGAGTTATTAGAAATACAGTCCTCTAGGCATGACTATATGTGGTATATACATAAATGGAATATTATTCCGTCATAAAAATAGTGAAGTATTAACACATATTTTGACATGGATGAACCTTGAAAACATTGTGCTAAGTGAAAGATGCCAGACACAAAATCACATATTTATGACTCTGATTTATATGAAACATCTAGAATACATAAATCCACAGAGTCAGAAAGCAGGTTAGTGGTTGCCATGGGTCAGGAGTGAGGAATGGGGAGTAACTGCTTGATGGGTGTGGGGTGTCCTTTGGGGGTTGTTAAAAAGTTCTAAAACTAGATAGTAGTAATGGCTGTACAACATTGTGAATACGCTGCCTGCCACTGAATTGTACATTTTAAAATGTTAAAACATTACATTTTATGTTATGTATATTTTACTACAGTAAAAAAAATGTTACCAGAAAAAAATTGCAAAATTGCATTTACAGTAAAATTACATTGACAGTAATCTATATCTATCTACACACACACACACACACATTGGAATTTATACACTCAAAAATTACTGGTCGGTATTTCTGCATACGTTATCACAAGTGTTTTTTTATCATTTATATTTTCTTAATTAAAAAATAAATATGCAACCTGCAGCAGATTGGGGGTGGTTATCACTTTATGAGTGATGATGTCTAATTAGTACATTGTTTTGTACACCTGAAACTAATAAAAGAAGTTATAAGTAAATAAATTGCATCATAATTATAATAAATAAATTTTAAGAACAAAGAATCAAGAAAACAAAATTGCTGTATAAATGAGAAACGTGAAAGTAGGCCCAAGAGTGACTAGCCTTGCCTGTTTATAAAATAAAAGTGTTCAGCATTATTCCGTAATTGCTACCTGCCTGCTCACAGTTCTGCGCTGTGCTTGGCTGCACAGAACCATTCTGCTCTGCGCACTAGAATTTATGAGGAATCACGTCCCACACTTCACATCTAATTTGCAAATCAGCATAGTAAGGCATAAGCCTAGAGAGTAAGCAGGAATAATTGCACCTAAATCATGACATGACAAGATAACTGTAACACTTACCATTACAGTATATAGAACTATAAATGCCCCATTAAAAAAATCTCCCTACCCCCTCCCCTGAGAGGAGGGTTCAAATACCAGACAGTGAGGTTTAAACCAAGGTATTTGGCAACTCTACTTATCATTGTCTTTATTTCTCTCAATAACCCCATGAAGAAGATAGCATTATCTTTATCCTACACATAATAAAATTTGGACTCCAGGTGAGGAATTTCTTTGGGCTCAGAATGCTAGTAAACGGTGGACCCAGAATTCAGCCCAAGCTGATGGGAGCCGGAAGCTCACGGTTGTGACAAACCGCCTCTTGTCGTTTGATGGATGGGGAAGCACACGATCAGAGAGGTAACCTGATGGGGCCAGAGTTACAGCAAACATGTGATAGACTTGGGATTTGATCCCAGGTTTCCCAGGTGAGTGAATTTCCACAAAACTCAGCTGCCTCAGAGGCATTTCTCGAGGGTACTTACTACACAGATGTCATTGCCTCAAGAAGGGCACGAAAAAGTCCACGATACAACATGAACTTAAAGAATTAGTAAAAAGATAACTGGTACTTTAGAGTAATGTATTGCTTATGCCAAGAGAATAATGATTCAACTGAGAATAAAGTTCCGACAAGAAGTTATAAAAAGTTCCAAGTTCAAACAGATGCAAATACCTTATTTTAAATGGTACAGTGATGTACGGATAACACTGAAATAAGATCCACATTAAAATTTGAGCTGTCATGCAGAATGAATGAGCTCTCTTAAAGGCTGAACAAGACAAAATGGTAAGAGCCCTGCAGGTGGAGCCCCCTGCCAGCCTTGTGAGCCACCCAGGAGCCTTTGTTCTGGGACATAATCCGTGTATGAGCAGATTTTGATATTTGAGCCACATCCCACTCACCTCCACAGATAGCCTAAAGGAAAAGCTTATCTAGACCATCTTCTCTGGCCACATTTGTAGAAGTGTGTTCAGTGGGGAACTTTGCAGCCTAAAGAGAACACATAAATCATTTTTCTTCATCTAAAACTGTCCTAACACAGCAGATTTTTCACCCAGATGAATCTACTCTGGGTTCTATTTTGCATTCTCCCTCCCACTTCTGCATACCTTTCAAACCCTGCTCATAGGCTGTCTGGGACTCTACAAGCTACTGGTCAACCAGGTGGCCTATGGTACTCTCAGTGGCCTCCTCGCAGGCACTGGAGCTAAAATTACATTTCTTTCCCGAAACTCTGACCACATCCCGCCTTCTTTAAATATCTGACCGGCTCTTTTTCTTTAATAAGTTAAATTCAAATCCAGTGACTTGACCTCCTGATCTTGCCATGTCTCACCTTCATGCTCCTATGGCCAGTGCCTCCTAGTCTTGTTTCATCTCACATCTCCCCTGCCCTGTGTTCAATCTCTCCCTCCGCTCCCTCTCAACTGCCCTTGTATTTTTGTTCTCAGGCTTTCTCTTGTGCTCCAGGCATGACAGCCCTCATCTCAGAAGCACTTTCTGACCCAGATGCCAGCCCCTCTCTCAATCTTACACCCTCAGTCTCTGTAACATCCACTTTCTTTGTGAAGCCTTCCTACGTGCCTACGGATGGTGCCACCATCATCTCAGAACCTCACTTGGTTTCCATTCCCTTGTCCCCAGCCTGTCCAATGAAAGGCTGGAATTAAGTTAACTAAGGGGGCTCCTCACTGAGATGGGTAACTTAAACACACTTCCAAGCATGAGAAGGTAAGCCGGAGATGCACTGCTTCCTCATTCATTCATTCATTCATTCATTCATTCAGCCTTCAATACCTTTGTTGAGAAATTATTAAACACCGTGTTTTCCTGAAAATAAGACCTAGCCAGACAATCAGCTCTAATGCGTCTTTTGGAGCAAAAATTAATATAAGACCTGGTCTTATTTTACTATAAGACCTGGTATAATATGATATAATATAATATAATATAATATAATATAATATAATATAATATAATAGAAGACCAGGTCTTATATTAAGTTTTGCTCCAAAAGACGCATTAGAGCTGATTGTCTAGCTAGGTCTTATTTTCAAGGAACACGGCATTAGACACTGTGCTGGGTAATCATTAAACATTAGACACTGTGCTGGGTGTGTGTGTGTATGTAATTATGTTTATGTGTGTGTCATAAAGAGCCATGGCATAGATTTTCTCAAACTTTCTTGCTCATGGCACCCTTAGTGTCTCAGTAACATTTTCATGACACAATTAGGCTGACAGTAAAAACTAATAGTTCTTTACTTTTTGAATAGTGATTTAAAACAATTTAATCAATGTCAATACCTTAACAACTAAGTGGTCATTCAAGCTCTCATAAATTGAAAGAAAACTAATATTTTTATTTAAGTTTTAAATAACCACAATTACTCCTTAGTGGCTGTATGTGCCTACTGGGCACTGCACAGGTTCTCAGTCCTTAGAATCAGATTGGACACGGCCATCCTCATTTCCCATCCCATACTGATTTTGTGCTTACTTGCTTTTTACGATAGAAACCTCTAAACTCAGCTTTGCAAAAAATGTGACATTATGAAAAGGAATGCAGCATACTGTAAATTTGAAGCTGAACTATTTCAAGCTAGACGTTCATGTGGTATCTGATGAGATGTTGCTGTATTTCTTTCAAAATTTAAAATACCCCGTAGCACAGGGTGCCTTGGTGAGCAGTTTGGGAACCACGGGGACATGGTCTTTATAGTCTGATAGAAAAGAGAAGTCATATAAATAAGGGAGGATGGATTAAGTAAGTGGTATAAAAATTCACCAGGTTAGAGGTTTTATTTGTGATTTCATGAACAAATATCGTGTCAAATAACATTCTGGTGGCTATGTGGCATTGCCTATATTTTGTTACCAAAAAGGAATTAAAAATATATATTACCATCTACTATTATAATCAGTTTAACTATTTTTTTAAATTTATTTTTAATTTATTGGGGTGACAATTGTTAGTATAATTACATAGATTTCAGGTGTGCAATTCTGTATCACATCATCCATAAATCACACTGTGTGTTCACCACCAGGAGTCAGCTCCCCTTCCATCACCATACATTTGATCCCCCTCACCCTCATCCCCCCCCCAACCCCTTTACGCTCTGGTAACCACCAAATTACGTTCCCCAGATTAATTTTCAAACCCCGTGGCCATCCTGTGGTCACCGACTGCCCTCCAATCCCCTCACCCTCCCCCCCACCCCCCACCCCTCCCGCCCATCTAGCAACCCTCAGTTTTTCCTCATTGTCTCCCAAACTGTTCAGTTTAACTATTTTTAAATTGAGATATAATTTATACATAGTAAAATGCACACATTCTAAGGGTTCATTTTGATGAAATTTTACATATGTAAACATCCATGTAACAATCACCTAGATCAAGAAATAAAATCACCTCAGAGGTTCCCTCAGGCCCTTTCCCAGTGAATTTTTCATTTAATACCTCCAGCCCCGACTCCCCCCCGCAGCCCACCTCCCATTCCCCAGTGAGGTAACCACTGTTTCTATCTCTATCCCTACAGAGTGATTTTATGTGTTCTCGAACTTCATATAATGGAATTATACACTGCACACTCTTTGTGTGTCACTTCTTTCCCAGAATAATGTCTGTGAGATTGATCCACATTGTTGCACGGATTACTAATTTGTTCTTTTCTCTTGCTGAATTATATTCCATTGTATCAATGTATCACATCATCTCTCTTTTTTTAAAGAAAGTATTTCATAAATTAGAGCAAATTATCCTTCTTCACTTTCTTTATAGATGTATTGCATATGAATGCCTCCTTAAACAATCTATTATTTAGTTTTGCTTGCTTGTGAACTTTAGAAACTTGTACACCATTTATAAGAACAGAATTTTTCTGCACTTCCTTTTTTCATTTAACATTGTTTCTGAGTCATCCATATTCAAAATGAACCTAGTCCGTTCATTTTTAGTGCTGTGTATTATTTTATTTATGAAACTGCCACAATCTATTTAATCTCCTGTTGGTAGAAATGGGCACCTCATTCATATCCTAAATATGCAGAGACTTTTCTTTTAGCAGACATTTTTAGATTTGCCAATTAATATGAGACATTTGCCATAATTTAAAATCCACCCTTTCTCATTTTACGAATTTTTTAAACCACTGTCTCACTGGGGGTTATTTTAGGACAAGTCTGCAAACCTCCAGGCAGTCCCAGGGTCAGGCTGTGCAAAGTGGCTGTTCTTGGTTCATGCAAGGACTGACTCTGGTCCTTGGGTCAATGGTCACACAGCCCCCAAATAAACACTGTCCTCCCTATTTACAATACCGACCTAAGAGAAATGCACGGTGCCAAGTGAGGAACCTGCTGTCTTAGACGATGCCAAGCATGGAACCCATTTAATGAGCGGATATGGAGGCCTGTGACAACTATTGAGAGAAAAGTGGAAAGATTTTTCAGCTGCAAGAGAAAGATGTTACAAATAGAATGTATTCTGAAATTAAAGAAGTCTGTACACCTTCAAAATCCTCCTAGTTTCTTTATCTAACTGGAAATAGTTTTGCCTTTAGGCTTTACAAAATCTTCAAACTAATCCCCCAAAGCTTTCTGACAGAAAATAATATAGTCAATTATACTATGTAACTGCACATGTAACAACTACCGTGCAGTGTCAGATGAGTAATAGACTTACTGGGGCTATCACTTTGTGAGTTATATGAATGTCTAATTACTATATTGTTTTGTACACCTGAAGCTAATTAAAAGAGAGATATAAATAAATTTAAAAAAATAAACAAAAACCTTAATAGCCTTGTTTATACTCCATTATATGGTCTATATCCCTGAATCTATCCTGTGCACTTGAGGAGAATTTGTATTCTTCAGTTACTAGATGGAGTGCTCTCTCTATATAATTAAAGTGTTTCATAATGCTATTGAAAAAAAAATAATAAGAGTTTAGTTAACCCAACTGCTATTGAGTTTCCTAAGTAACAGGCGTTCACTGAGCTAAGTGCCTTTACGTGGTTTATCTCATTCTTTTTTTTTTTTGCATTTTATTTTTTGTTACTTTTTAATTATTTTTTTTCAGTTACAGATAACATTCAGTATTATTTTATATTAGCTTCAGACGTACAGCATAGTGGTTGGACATTATTATAATCTAGGCAGCGATCCCCTGATTAGTCTAGCACATCCCTGCACTATACATAGTTGTTGCAATTTTATTGACTATATTCTCTATGCTGTACTTTATATCGCCATGACTATTTTGTAATTACCAATTTGTATTTCTTAATCCCCTCACTTTTTTCACCCACCTCCCCCAAAGTCCCTCTCTTCTGACAACCATCAGTTTATTCTTCGTATCTATGAGTCTGTTTCTATTTTGTTTGTTTGTTCATTTTATTCTTTCGATTCCAGATGTAAGTGAGATCATGTGGTATTTGTATTTCTCTATCTGACTTATTTCACTTAGGATAATGCCCTCTACATCCATCCATGTTGTTGCAAATGGTACAATTTCATTGTTTTTAATGGCAGAGTAATACTCCATTGTATAAATGTACCACAATTTCTTTATCCAACTTTCTTGATGGACACTAAGGTTGCTTCCATATCTTGGCTATTGTAAATAGTGCTGCAATGAACATAGGGGTGTACATATCTTTTCGAATTAGTGTTTAGTACTTCTTTGGATAAATACCCAGAAGTGGAATTGCTGGGTCATAAGTAGTTCTATTTTTAAAGTTTTGAGGAACCTCCATACTGTTTTCCATAGTGTCTGCACCAATTTGGAATCCCACCAATAGTGCAACTTTTCTCTACATCTTCGCCAACACTTGTTTGTTGGTTTATTGATGATGGCCATTCTGACAGGTGTGAGGTGATATCAAATTGTGGTTTTAATTTGCATTTCTCTGATGATTAGTGACATTAAACATCTTTGTATATGTCTGTTGGCCATGTGATTGTCCTCTTTGGAGAAATGTCTATTCAGGTCTTTTGCCCATCTTTGTTTTTTTTTTTAGGTGAGAATTGAACCATATATATGTATATCTTTGTTTCAGGTGTACAAAACAATGTAATAGACATTCACACCCCTCACAAAGTGATAACCACCCTCCCCTTCCTCTGCCCACTTTTAAATTGGATTGTTTTCTTGGTGTTAAGTTGTATGAGTTTTTAAATAAATGTTGGATATTAACCCCTTATCAGATGTATCATCAGCAAATATCTTCTCCCATTCAGTAGGCTGTCTTTTGTTTTTCTGATTATTTCCTTTCCTGTGCAAAATCTTTTTAGTTTAATGTAGTACCACTTGGTTATTTTTTCTTTGTTTCCCTTGTCCGAGGAGATACATCAGAAAAAAATATCACTAAGATCTAATGTCAGAGAGTTTATTGCCTATATTTTCTTCTAGGACTTTTATGGCTTCAGGTCTTACATTTAAGTCTTTAATCCATTTTGAGTTTATTCTTATATATGGTGTAAAAAGGTGGTCCAGTTTCATTTTTTGCATGTATCTGTCCAGTTTCCCCAACACCATTTATTGAATAGACTGTCTTTAACCCACTGTATGTTCTTGCCTCCTTTGTCATAGATTAAATGACTATATAAGCATGGGTTTATTTCTGGGCACTCTATTTGATTTATGTGTCTGTTTTTATGCCAATACCATGCTGTTTTGATTGATATAGCCTTGTAATATAGTTTGATATCAAGCTGCCTGATACTTCCAATTTTGTTCTTTCTCAAGATTGCTGTGGCTATTTGGGGCCTTTTGTGGTTTCACATAAATTTTAAGATTATTTGTTCTTGTTCTAAAATGCCATTGGTATTTTGATAGGGATCGCATTGAATCTGTGGATTGCTTTGGGTACTATGGACATTAATGGATGTTAATTCTTCCTATCTATGATCTCGGTATATACTTCCATTTATTTGTATCTTCTTCAGTTTTTTTCATCAGTGTCTTGTAGTTTTCCGAGTACAGGTCTTTTTCCTCCTTGGTTAAATTTATTCCTAAGTATTTTTTTTATGCAATTGCAAATGGGATTTTTAAAAAATTTCTCTTTATTACAGTTCATTATTGGTCTATAAAAATGCAATCAATTTCTGAACATTACTTTTGTATCCTGCTATTTTACTAATACATTTATCAGTTCTAACAGTTTTTTGGTAGAATCTTTTAGGTTCTTTCTCTATAGTACCATGTCATCTTTAAATAATGACAGTTTTACTTCTTCCTTTCCAATTTGGATACGTTTTATTTCTTGTCTGATTGCTGTGGCTAGGATTTCCAAAACTTATTCATTCTTCACAAGAGTACTAGACAGCTACTGTCATTATCTCACTCATCCCTTACAACAAGAGAATTGGACAGCTATTGTCATATCAGTCCCATTTTATGGATTAAGTGAGAAAATTTGCCCAAAGTCCTATAGCTAGTGAACAGCAACACTGGGTTTGAAACCAGGTCATTCTGACTCCAGAGTTTGTGTTCTTAGCCAGACACTATTGAGTCCCTTGGCACCTGCCTACCTAGTTGCCAAGAATTCTTTGGATGGTTGATATTGAACAGAAGATTTAATAATAATGGGGATGGCTAAAAAGTATTGGAAAGCTATCAAGGCAAAAAGGAACACTAACATTAGACAGAGGGAGTAACATCAGGAAGCAGCTAACATTCTTAGAGCCAGAGGAACAAAGGGAAGAGTTTGTAGTTACCAGAACCTGAAAGTTTGAAAGAGGTGTGTGCACAGCTGGGATTCAGACCTATAAATGAGAGAGACATTGTCCCGCTGGTGGTGGTGCCTCTGGAACACACAGGGAATCTCTATTGACTGACCCCAGGCACAGGGTGCTGAACGGGTGGCATGATATCTCCGAAGGGTCATCATGAGGCAGGTTGTTGGTGTGCAGAGAAAAGCTGGAAACCTAAATCAGTCACTGCTGGAACCAGCTGGCAGGAGCAAGTCCCTCCCCCCCTCCCCACCTTGCAGACTCCCTCCAGCATGCCTTGCCCTTGGCAGAGTCTGACATGGAACCCATTAGAAAGAAGAAATGTGATGTGTAGAGATTCAGCTCCAGCATCACTTCAGTATAAGAGAGAAGAGTGTGTGTGGTGCTAAGAGACAAAAGCCTAACAGTCAGACACATTGACAGGTGTGGCATTGAGGGTTCAGGTGACTCTCCAGCTCCTGGCCTGGGGTTTCATCCTGCCTCACGGCAGCTCACAGAGATGCATTAGTTTGCTTAGGCTGCCATAACAAAGTACCACTGACCAAGTGGCTTCAACAACAGAAATTTGTTTTCTCAGTTCTGGACACTAGAAGTGTGGGGATCAAGGAGTCAGCAGGTTTGGTTCTTCTGAGGCCTCTCTCTCTGCGTGTCTGCTAGAGCGTCATCTTCCTGTGTCTTTGTGTGGTCTTTTCTCTGTGCCTGTGTGTCTGGGTCCTAACCTCCTCTTCTTATAAGACCACCAGTCATATTGGATTAGAGCCCTTTTGACCTCGTTTTAACTTGCCATGGGAAAGATCCTATCTCCAAATACAATCACATTCTGAAGTACAAGGATTTAAGACTTCAACATACGAATTTGGGGTGTAGGGTCGGGGTGAGGGGACACAATGCAGCCCATAACAGGAGACCTCACCCTCCTGGAATCACGTAGCACTTGCTGTCTGTGAGATTCATTTGTCTCTCAATCATATCTGTCTTATTAGGCTCTTGAAGTGTCTTGATTTACGTGTGTGTGTATATCTTGCCCCTTCAGGAAGTCCATGTGCCTATGAAAAGCACTTCCTTGCCCAAACCTAGCACACTCCTAGGCAAATATCAGTAAGACAGTATATCTATAGAGTTAGCATAGCTTGAATTACTGCCTTATTAGAGCAGGAACATTGATTAAAAAAAAAAAAAATCCAAGGATTTCTTCAACTTGAAGTGCCCATGACTCACTGCCCTTTAAAATCAATTTTTATGCAGTTAAAACACACTTTGAGGTCTCCTGGAAACCTTTGTTATTACCTTAATTTTCCTCATGATGAGCCAGCACCAAAGCTATCAAGAACTACTGAGCTTTAAAAACACTCGAGACTGATTTTCCCTGCTGGAGGCCCTTAAGATTTCAGACATAACTGCTGATGAAGTAAACATGGGCTCCAAGATTAAGGGATGAGAAAGAAAAATATCAGGACCGAAACAGAATGTGTAAAAGTCTGTGAGCCCCAACCCACAGGCCAGCTGAAAATAGATCTCCAGTCGACCAGTTTCTTAGCCCAGCAAGAGTGAAGGTCAAGAGTGGCTGAGGGAATGGCATTGCTTGGAAAGCACACGCTCATGGAATAAATGTAAATATATGCATTCTGGGGCATTCTTTCCAGAGTCACATTGGCTTTTGGCTCTGGTCCATAGCGTGTGTAGACACAGAAGGATTGAGAGCTCTGTGCTCAGAACAGTCATTGTTTCTTCTAGAACATGCAAAAAGTTCCAATTTGTAACATTTAATTAATATTTGACTGGAGAATATGGTGAACAGCTCCCCCAAATCATTTCCCTGATGAATTGGCTCTGTGTGTGGTCTTACTAACCATATTTGTGCATTTGTCCATTTGCCTTCTTTTAGCAAGTTGTTATTGGGTGCCTGCTCCGTGCTGGGTTGTGATATGACTCTACCATGTTGCACAGTTGTCAGCTACTTTGGGTCTAGGACGAGCCACAGGATGTAGGGCAGCAATAGGGTTGGTGGCTAAAAGTGGATTCTGGGGCCAGGCAGCCTGGGTTCCGAACAGACACGAACACCTGCTGGCTCTGTGGACAATAGACAAGCTTGCCTATGACTGATTTGTAAGACAGGGATGATAATTTAACTTACCTCATGGGTATATTGTGATCATAAATTTATGTAAGGCATATGAATTACGTATTGTAATTCCTGGTTCATTATAAGAGCTAAGAAATAATTAGCTGCGATTGTTATTACTGTTCTGCAATAATATTTCTGAAATTTATTTCCTTTGTATTTTCTGTTACTCTCCCTCTTTTCCTCTTTGGGCCATTACTGCTACAAACCACAGCTTTGGGGAAAAGTTGCTGCAGTAGAAGAAAGTGAAAAAAGGCTTTTGACATTTAAATTCCAAAGCAGAGGCAGAAAGAACTTATAATGAGTTGGAACAGCCTCCTACCTTTTGAGATTAGAAACTATTCCCTGAGCTGGGGAAAGGGTGACAAAGACGTTCTCAGAGCCTGAGAAAGGAGGATCCTTGTGCCTTGGGGCAGAGAAAGCGGACAATTCAGAAGACATGGAGCATGACATTAACCTGCAGTAGATTTAGGGAGATTTAAGAGCAGACACCATGTGCCTATAGAGACTGGAACTCGACAAGGTCTCTGTCAGTCTCTCAGAGCTTCCGATGGCCAGAGCAGGGTGGGTCAGGTGGCAACAGAAGAATGAGTCTTTGTGAGAAGCACTAGCTTTAAGGACATGGAAAGTCTGACTCCAAGGAGCTTTGTAAACAAGATCCCCAGGAGCGATGTGCTGGGTTCCTGCATGGACAATAACTGAACAGGAGACAACCCACCCTGTCCAACAACTCAATTCTTCAGCACCACATAGGACCCTAAGAACTTAAAAGCAATCATTGGGGGATAGGGAATGTGTTGGGGGAACTTACAACAATTGTTATCATTATTGAAAGTTTCTGAGGCAGGGACTATGATTTTGGGCCACATAATTTATCCATAACGTGTAGCACAGGCCCTGGTCTGTAGTAGGTGCTCAATAAAATGTATATTATTTGACTGGCAGACACTGAATTAGATGCTAGGGCTATCCAGATAAGAAGGCGTGGTCTTTGCTCTTCAGGAGTTCAGAGTCTCATGGAGACACACACATGCACACACACACTCACACACTCACTCACAATGTGGTAAAGGTATAACAAAGATGCAGTGAAAGCACAGTGGAAAGAAACCCCAAACCTGATTGCAAAGCTTCAGAGAGGGGGAGATGTTGGCACTAACTTCTGTGAGGGCATCAGCAGGAGTAACATGCACACAAATATGTAGGCATGGAACAGCATGGCATGTTTGAGGGTTTATGAAGGATCCTACAGAACCAAACGCAGCTGACATTTTATTTACTGCTAATATGAAGCAGAGATTGACAAAGGACACAAAGGCCCCAGGGGGCGCTCCAGAGCAGGTCCTTGGTTGGTTAGAATGTAAAGCCTTCTCTAAATGCAGAGATGTTTCAGGCAGGTCCCTCCCAGGACATGGGGTTTTCCCAACAAAAGACCTTGGAAGCAGGAAGGAGAACTAGCCTGGAGCCTGCACAGATGGATTCAGGTTCTAGCTCCATCACCTACTAGCTCTGTAATTTTGACCAAGTGATTTAACATCCTCCTGCCTCTGAAAGAGACGATTCATCTATTACTTGAGAGGGAACAGAAAAACTGCAAGACTTGCCTGGGATTTCATCTTGGTATTGTTTAGAACGGCTCCGAGCAGTGGGTTTGAGGAGGCAGTGGAGGGATAGAGTGGAATTGCTGTCAGCAAGAAGTGCCCCACTCAGTCTGACATGCTCACTCGACCAGTTAGAATTAGCCCATAAGCCTTAAGGCAGGAAAATGCCGAATGTCCTAGAAGAGCTGAAGAGAGACCAGTGGGATTGGTGAATTAATATTTATTGAATTACTTTGTACCAGGCACTATTAGGGAGGATAGAAAAATATAGATTCACAAGCCAGTTATTATTCTTAAGAAAATCATCATTGTTCATGGGAGGAAAGCATGGGGGAACAATGGGATACATATACACAAAAGACTTTGCAGATCCAGAGAAGGGGACACTCCAGCTTATCTGCCTTCGGGGGAAGCAGAGAGGAGCAGCCACACAGAGAGGGTGGTTTCTGGATGGGGCATTAAAGACGCTTTCATAGATGTAAAATAAAGAGAAAAGCAGAGGAGATAGTTTATAATTAAACATTAAATTATATGTTAGTGGATATTTAGCCCTGAGTATGATAGTAATTGGATAAAATGTGAGTGATTCATCATTTTGAATAGATTTCTGTATACTATTGCTTTTTTTCCTTTTTTATCCCACCCCCATGTTTTTGCGTAGAGTTGTTTTCTGGTGTTCAGTGGATATTTCTTCTCTGCCTTAGTCAAGAATGTTCCATGCTGCCTTATGTCTAAATCAGGAAATCTGACTTTAGTTATTGGTTCCGGTTGGGAGCCACTAGTTGAATAGCATAGAAACAGCAATATACATTTGCTAGACGAGGTAGAGAAAGATTAGAGGAAGTGCTTTGGCCTTGTAATTGGGGGGAAAGGGGGTTTCAGAGAATTTCCCTTGCCTCAGTACTGGACCTTCCCCAAGCCCTTCCTTCTGTCAGTCATCCCACAGAGGAGGGAGAAAAAGCAAAGGGGAAGAAAAGGCAGAAGAAAGAATTTGGCAGGTATGGTGGGTAGCTGGGTGGCTAGATCTAGGGTCAGCCAGTCTGGGTTCAAACCCTGCCTCTGGTATTCACCAATTATTTAATCTCAGCCAAGCTCTGTAACAGTTCTAATTCCCTTCCCTTCTGGAGAATGGCAACAATAATTGAACCTACAGCTTAGCCTTTCAGCAACACTAGGTGATTATACACCCCAAACAAATATAACAGTACCTAGAACATACCATGTTTCACCCAAAATGAGATGTAGCGGACAATCAGCTCTACTGCGTCTTTTGGAGCAAAAATTAATATAAGACCTGGTCTTATTTTACTATAATATAAGACCCGGTCTTATAATGTAATATAATGTAATGTAATATAATATAATATAATACCGGGTTTCATATTAATTTTTCCTTCAAAAGATGCATTAGAGCTGATTGTCCGGCTAGGTCTTATTTTCGGGGAAGCAGGGTACTAAGGACGCAGTGCATATTAGCCATCACCATTTGTCCACTCAGCACCCTCCTCCACCCCCTGTCTTGGCAGCAGACCCTGAAGGGGGTTGGGCAAGATCACAGGATTACCTACCTATGGTGTCACCTCTGTTCCACTGACCTCGGTAACTGGTTCAGGAATGGACCTGTGATACAAATGACCCAGAGTCCTTATCTGGGTTTTCTTACTGCAGCTGACTCTCCTCTCAGACCTTGGACCAATGTACCCCGAGGATGGACAGCTGCCATGTCCCTCCCACATGGAGAAGGCCTGTCTGTGATTACAGAGAGTGAAGCCTTCTAGAATAAGCAGAATAAAGTAGTGTGTGCTGTCACCAAGTCCCTCAGCCTTCCAGCAACTCTTTGCATTTTGAGTTCTAGCCTCTTCCTTTTTGTGAAGGGGTTTGGAATAGGCCACCCAATGATGCGCCACTTTGGCATATGAGTTATCTTGATCTGAGGGCAATAGAAGCCCCACAGGTTCACAAGAGACAGAAGATGCCCCCAGGCAGCTTGATGTTGCTTAGAAGAGGGCCAGAAAGGTGAAGCCTAAGTAAGGGGCAGTGAAACAATATTCCCAAACCTCCTGGGCTGATTTCCCAGGAGACCAAGAGGTTTAGGTTGATGGCCAGCTCTCCCCAGAGTGTAACAAGTAGAACATAAGGCCATTCTACTTAAGTGTTTTAGGGTGACTATTTAGGGTGACTAATAGAGACTATTCCTGATCCTGGATTTGTAATTTCTGTCCTGGGAAGTCTTTCTCTATTTCCATGTGGTCTTTGGACCTCTTGTTCTGAGGACTTAGATTCATTATGGTTATGAGGAAGTTTCCCCAGTGAATCACATAGAACAATGATCTCATGGCCTCTATATTTTGGTTCTGGTTGAATCTTGATTCATTGAGTTCATGCTGTATGTCAAATGCATTATAGAAAAGTAGAGCAAAGTACCAGAATAATTATTAAGGAACCTAATGATATCCACTGTACTCTTTGAAAACAAACTGTTAAAGATGTGGTTTAAATTGATGTCCCTTGGTAACTTATCCTCATATGCTCTTTGCCTTTTGAAACTCAGAAATGCATTTGCAGAAACGACAAGATTTGCTTTTGTAAGACTTTAGCTTCTCTTCTTTGCACAGTCTCCCTTAAGTTAGGAACCTTCTGGCTACCAGCAGGATAAAGTGATCTCAGTCCACAAGAGGCCTAATTAACAACACCAAGTTACCAACGAGGGAAATATCCTAAAGACATGAGAGAGCCAGGCACCAGAATGAGGCCCATCAGTCGGGGCTGAGGAGGGAGTGTGTAGAAGCCGAGCTAGACCATCCCTAGCACACCTGCCTCACACGATGGGCAGGATGACATAGATATTAGCCTGCTCACCCAAAAATACTATCAGTCGGAATTTTGACAGGATATGGCATGGATGGCTTTCTCTGAAATGTAATGTTTAACAGTAAAAACAGCTCTCATTTTAATGTCTGTAGAATTACAAAAAAAACAAACAACAAAACAATATCTACTTATGTGTTGGCATCCTTACATAAGGATGGGAACAGTTAAATTACTTCGGGACTAAAATTGTTAGTCTCATCCACACAGGGAAGTAGCCAAGGGGTGAGAGTGGTTTTAATTTCATTAATGACAAGTTTTCTGGTCCTAAAGGGGAAGAAAGTAAGGCTAAGGTAAAAAAATAAAATAAAATAAGAAGGCCTTAAATTTTCCACCAAACAATACAAGTAAATAAAATGGACACATATAGTTAAAAAATAATAAACATTCTAATCTCAAAACATGTATATTCTCTTTTTTAAAAAAGAAAAAAGAAAAGAAGAGTAAGGTGTTGAAAATAAGGGTAAAATTGGCAGACCGAGTAAAGCAAAACAATATGAAGCTTTATTACTCCCTCAGCTGCCTTAGGCCCTGTCTGAGGGAAGGCAAGGGTCTTTGGCTTAGCCACTGCCACAGGTTGGCTGTAGTGAAACAAGGAGAAGGGAGGTGGGACGAGGAGAAGGAATTATCTGAATAACTCATGCGTCCCCTAGGAACAACGACTTTGCCTTGTCCAGTGAAAGAGAAGGCACTAATTTCATCTTTAGCTTACTCTATGGGGTCTCATTACATTAGGCTGCTGCAGAGAGAGGCCTGAAGGGCTCCCTCTGGGTCGACCAGCTGACCCAGTTCGCTGAGAATGCGGAGTTCATGGTTTCGGTCCCAAAACCAGGACAGTACCTGTGGCAGGTGGTCACCATCGTTTCTTCATTCACTTTTGCCAGAGAAAACCAGGAATCCTTTTATCCCAACACAAGAGGCCAGGCTTTCATAAGCGAGGACTTACTTTCATTACAACACATACATTTGTTTACATTACATTTAAAAAACTTCTAATCGCATTCTTAAAATTCAATATGACATATGGGCCTGAATACAAACTAGGTTGAATTTTACCAAATTTGCATTAAATCATGCTTCTATGTTGTATTCCATCAGGAAGCACAGAGGGTTACTTGTGAGATGGGAGAGGTTATCTGGAATAGCGAGAGGAAGGACTAGAGACAGAAGGCAACATGACTTTGGATTTTGGGAGATGGGGTTGGGGCATTTTGAGAAAGGGAAGAGGAGATTGGCACAGCTGCTCTGACGTGAGAGAAATTTGGAGATGATTTTAGGAAGTTTTGTCATGTGTACTGAGTGGGATTTCCCCTGGTGTGTCTTTGAGAGACTCTAGAGATGTTATCACCTTCTCTGCTTATCAGTGCTCTGTTGGATGCCAGAATGGAACCTGGCTCTATGGAGTGACCCTCATTTCCTTATATCATAATCAACTGCAGTAGGTATTTGAATTTCCTATTCTTCACCTTTCAACTGTCATCATTATTAGTCTTTTCCCATAGTACATCTGAATAATGTTGTAATGGGCAGATGTCAGATAAATTCTGAAACTGCATGACTACATCAGTTCAAATATTGCCTGCCCTAATCACAGAAACCAGATACAAATTCAAACACACCTGGTTTTACTCTAACCTTTGTAAGCTAATTAACAATGTCTTCCAGGACACCAAAGTGAGTTTCCAACTGTGAGGTTGCTTTATAGCTTTGATTGCTCAAAGAAAGGACACCTGTGAACATCTCATATACAAGTGTGAGAAAGGAAAATTGCTCAGCAAAGAAAGGAGGCCAGAGAAAGCTAGAAGTAAAAGAAAATTAAAAAAAAAAAAAAAAAGAAAAAAGAAGAAAGACCAAATCCACATCTGTGATAACTGGTATAAATGCCCCGACTGCTACTTTTCATCTAAATTAATTTCCTTGAAGCTCACAACCATCTATGCTGTTTAGAATTTATTTTGACCTTATCTTTTATTCAGGTCATATATTATATTCCCCAAGCATGTCAAACATGTTGAGGAAAGACTAAAGAAGAAGAATTTTTAAATTTCATGATTTTCAAAGCTAACAGAATGATCTTATTATATTGAAACTACTAAAGAATTACAATGAGATTTAAAGTATGGGGCAATTTTAATGATTTCATACTCACAGTTGATCAGATTCAGACATCAATAATGTAAAATACATTGTATAAATTGCATTTTAACCCATTGGGCATAAGAACAAATTTGCCTGGGACCAAGAACCTAAGTTGTTTAAGAGAAGGTTAAAGAGGCTGAGGGGTACTTGGCTGTGAACTGTACTTCATGCCCAGCAAATGGAAACCATTGGAGACAATGCAAAGGTGACCCAAGGATGTTTATCATGAAAAATAAGGGGTAACCAACCTATGGTTTTATGATAATAAGCAAAACTGCTAATGGCATCAACTATGAGGTGTGCAGAAGCATCACCTGAGGAATTTAAGTTGTTAACATACAGATTCCCAGGCAGCACCCCTAAGGATTCTAATCCAGTAAATTTTAGTTGGCTTCAAGTAATCTGCATTTAGAACAAGCACCCCCACCCCACCCATTTCAGTGGGGTGAGGAGGGAGTTCTGAGACTGCTCCTCACAAGACAGTTAGGTCTTCATAAAGGCCACACAATGACACTGACCGACAAATTATTCATATAAAAGTGGATAATTTTATGCTCATACCTGTTGGCCAGTCTAAAGATTTAGCTTTTACCCACATGATCAAAGGATGACAGAGGAGAAAGCAAAGGCTGTGTGAAAGAGTGGAGTTGTGACACAGACCCCCAACACTGCATTATTAACCCGAAAATACCTTTCTGGGCTCCGTAGGGCAGCTACTGTGTTTCCCTAAAGACAAGACTTGACCAGACAATCATCTCTAATGAGTTTTTGGAGCAAAAATTAATATAAGACCCAGTCTTATTTTATTATATATTGAAACTACTAAAGAATTACAATGAAATTTAAAGTTATGTTATTTTACTATAAGACCGGGTCTTATATAATATAATGTAATATAATATAATATAACATAATACTAGGTCTTACATTAATTTTTGCTCCAAAAGATGCATTAGAGCTGATTGTCTGGCTAGGTCTTATTTTTGGGGAAACACGGTAATAGCTAGATTTTCCAAAATCAACATTTTTTTTCTACTTCTCTTTCTAGTGCCAAAAGAGGTCCATGGGAGCCTTCTCTCCACAAGTCTTACTCCTAAAAATATCTCTCCTCCATATCCTGCCCCGTGATGTGCCTTCTTCATTTTCCTGGTCTATATGGAGAACACAGTGTGTCTTTGCTTCAAAGCACCAATTTTTCTGTCTCTTCTTTAATATTGTGTCATTTTACTTCAAGTAAGGGCTGACTTCAACATCTCACTGATCTCCTCCTCTGAGTTGTCATCTTCACAAAACACAGTGGCACTGCCTTCTTACAAAATTATTAGAACAATGTTCTCTTGACATCAAAGCACGTTCTGAATTTCCCTATGAGGTTTCAATTCTCTGAGAATGAATTTACACTCATTTTTGGCTTATTGCACTGAATGAGGATAGCAAAGACCCTGGTGAAATAGTATTGAGCTTCTATTATCAATTATATGTTCATGATTTAAATACATTTCTTAGTCTAAAAGGGCTAAGGGCCTGGAACCCCTTATGAAATGTCAGACATTGAATCCCCTTGGCAATATGGCCCAGCACATGTTCTTATCATCTCTTTCTGTGAGAGGGATTTGAAGTCTGTCTTCCTTACAGTAAAAATACCTGCCTGAGGCCACTGAGTTTCCAGTGTCTACGTTAGAGCTGATGGAGCCCAAGTAACCTGACCAAGGGTGTCCTCGAGGCCAGTGACCAAGCCAAGTCAAATTCTTAAGATCCTGGCAGCGAGTACACTAATTTCTATCACCTTCTCATCTTGGAAAATCCCACACAGACGTTTTTGGAGCATCTCTGAACTATAAGAAGATGTTCAACACAACCAAGAGTTTAAATACTGCCCATATCACCACTGAGAAAAGCCCATCTTTGTCCCATCCAGAGATAAGTTAGCTTGTTTCCAGTGTAATGGGACACATTGGCAAATTTAAACCAAAGATGTTTATGGGAAGATGACAGGGTCGTTTTGAAAATGTGGAGCAGGAGACCCTAATAAGCCAGCCCACAGGATGTAGAGCAGGCAGTTGAACATAAGGATGTAGACCTTACTGGAATGAGTGACTGAGGAAGAATCATGCAAACGGTCACTGACATGGATGAGGACAAGTGTGCGGGTGGTCCTGCCAAGTGGAGGTTAGAAGGAAGAGGAAGAGTGAGAAGGAACAAACCCTCCGTGGGGGAGAAGGAGTGACTGGAAGTTTGTTAGATGACTCAACAGGGAGGGGGAGGGCACAAAAGCAAGATGATTGCATTCTAAAGGAACAGGAGACTGGACCAAAAGGCATGGAAACAAGCATCTGGAAGTGGTATTTGGTGGGAAAAAGGATTTCCATCCCACTTCCTGGATTTGAGATTTATGGGGCAGGAAAAAAATAAAAGGCAGCCACATTGGAAGAAGCTGTGCCCTCAAAGGACAGCCAGATTTCATTTAAAGATGAGGAGCTGGAGGGCACCTTTGGGGAAGAGGTTGGGGTTGGAAGGCAGTCGGCTGATCAGCACGTTTGCTCAGGTGGAAGGGTTTAGGAGTAAAGAAGTGAGAGAAGGCTCAAGAGGTGATGGGATGTAGAGGAGACACAGTGGGTACTTAGGTCTAACAAGGCTCAGTGTGTCCAGGAAATGATGCCCATGGTCAAAGCACAGGACTCGACTTCCTCATGGTCAACTGACACTAGCCACTCCACTGGGTGTAGAGCAGCTGATGCCAAAGAGCAAGTCACCTGGTCTTTTCAAACCACAATCTGATTGTGTCACGCACACTCCTCGCCCCAGCTTTAAACCGTAAAGACAGAAGTTGTTACAACGTACAGGGTTCTACATAGTAATCTCCCTGCCTACCTCTCCACTCATCCCCTCTAGCCATCTTCCATCCCTTAACTCACCATGTTCTCTCTGCCACAGGGCCTTTGCATATACTGCCTGTATTGGCTGGACACTACTCCCTCCGCTAATCATCTAGTCAACCTCTACTCAGATTTTCTGAAAGCTTAGCTCACATTTCTTTTACTCCAGGTATGCTCACCTGACCTTCTTAACTGGGTCAATCGCTTTCTGTGGATGAGCATAGAGTATCTTTCTAACACTTATCACAGTTACAACTTTGTATCATTCATGGGATTATTTGGCTAGCATCCCTCTGCTCCACAAGATTGTAAGTACCATGAGAGCAGGAACCATGTTTGTTCTTTATGCAGACTGTATCTCTCACAGCATAGCACAGCATCTGAAATTTAGTCCTGGTTTCAGTAAATATTTGCCTGATGGATGAAAAGACTGGTCTTCACTGGTTGGCATTGGGGGAGGAGGGGCGTGCAGCTGGCCCAGGCCCTGGCCCAGCTGGTGAGCCGCATCATCTGAATCTGGCATTTCTCACGGCCTCCCACGGGCAGTGAGGGGCAGCAGGTATGAAAGCTGGGCTCCAAAAACTCCAATGTCCCTTTAATTGATTTACTTATTCCTTGAAAAAATTTTTTGAGATTATTTTAGCAGCTGAGTTTTCAGGTTATTTTAGCAGCTGAGTTTTGTGGTTTGGCTGAGATTCAGTAATTTCCCTGACAGACAAGGGCCTTGGACCACTTTCCTGAGAAGAGGCAACCCCATCCCTCTCGGATAAGAGTACACTGTCTATTCATAGGGGCCCTCAGAGCTCCGGTTCTCGGAGGAGGGCGCAGGAAGTGCAACACCCAGGGGTGCCAAAGGTCAAGCGTCTCTTTTTGAGGAAGGACACCTCAATTGATGAAGTCTACCCAAAGAACTGTGCTCTCCCCAATATCTAAACTCAACCTCCTGCCCTAGGCTGCGAGCACTGCTGTTTCTGAGGTTCTGCTGCAGTATGATTTGTGGCACAAATGGACATGCGTTTTGAGCTCTCTTGTCTCTCAGGGGGACTTGAGAGAGGGGTTCTTCTCACTTAGTTAACACTGTGCTTCTTTTAATGTGTGCTGTTTAGCCTCCCAAAGATCAATTGTCTTGGAGAAACAATCCAAAGTTAGTTTGTTCCTTTACCAGGAGCCCAAGTTCTCTACGAGCACAACCTTGTCATTTCCAAAATTCTGTGTGGAGTCACCACACAAATATGACACCAACAAATACCGCACACTTGCAGAGCTGCCAGGCAGAACCTCATCGCTCACTGGGTCACCTTCAGTCCTTTAATCCAAATCCTTGGATTCCACAGTGCTTACAAAATAGTCATGAAGAATGGATTCACTCACAGGGAAAAAAAATGAGTCATTGCTGTGTGAATGATCACCTGGCCAGCTGGGCCTCCAAACAAGAGGCAACACTGAAAGCAAATGGGGCACATGATGTGGAGAGGTGTAGCCTCCAAGAAAAGCTGTTTTCTCTGTAGGAGCTGAAATCCTGGCAGGGGTAGGCCCTCTAGCCTCCAAAAAGGCATGCCGTGGAGTCACAGATTCTGAAACAAATACATTTTCTAGTTGGCACTCAGGGGGCCATCTATCAATAGGCAGTAGATCAGATGAATTCATGATGAAAAATAAAGTAGATGAAGTGATATATACATTGAAATGCCTTGTTGCGGAACTCTCCATTTATACAAGGAGCCTTTCGTTCATTCATTCATTCATTCATTCATTCATTCATCCATTCATCCATCCATCCATCCATTCATTCATTCCTCTATTCAACAATAATTCACTGAGTGACTAAAACCATATGGACTGCTACACCAGGCACTGGGGCTACAAGATAAATTGGACAGAGCTTTTCTACTCTTCCACATTTCTCTTCCCAGATATTTCAGATTTGTTCACATTATTGCTGGGTTCAAGACTAAAATAATAACTGTTCTAATTTACTCTGAGAATAGCCAAGATTACTGAAAGAAGAAAGTAATGAAAGCAAAAGCATGAAAGATAAACCCTGGTGGCTATTTGACTCTTCAGACTTCAGTTTTCTCATCTATAAGATATGGCAATCAATTACATGTTACATAAAGTCTATCCTGTTTTATAAACCTAAAATGAAACTAAGAAAATTGTAAAAGATCTGATTTATGACTGTTCGTTTTTAATGTTTTGTGATCATTTATCCCAAAATTTAGTGACTTAAAACAATAACCACTTTCTTATATCTCACAATTTTGTCATTTAGGAACTCAAATGAGGCTTCCTGGGCACATCTCTTACTCCCTGTAGTGCCGACTAAGGTCACTTAGTCGTATTGACTGGCAATGGGTAGTTCTGGAAGGACCAACACAGAAATCACATGTCTGGTGCCTCGGTCAAGGTGTCTGGGAGGCTGGGCTCAGCTGGACCAGTTATCAGAGTACCTAGAAATGGCTTTTCCAACATGGTAGTCCCAGGGTTGGACTTCTGAAGTTGGACTTCTGACATGGTAGTTCAGTACTTCCAGACTGTTCTAAGAGACCCAGATGGGAGAATTTTGAATTAGCCTCAAAAGTCCCAGAACACCATTTCTGCCACATGTTATTGTTCAATTTACTAAAGCCTAGATTTAATGGAGAGTGGAGTAATAGACTCAGTCTCTCAATGAGAGAAGTGTATGAACCACGTGGATGGATGAAAGTCAGTGATGGCAGCTATCTTGGAGGCAAGCTCCTATAATCAACAGGAGAGTTTAAATGGTAGAGGGTCTGAGACCTGGCAATTAAAAATGCTAACTCTCTCTATGGTCTTTGATTTCTCCTTCTCTTCCTATAAGCTGACTCATGGATAAGTTAGGTAAAATACCTTTCTATTATGAGTGATTTTTATAAGCTCCATAAAGGCTTCGATGAACTTTAAATTGACTGAGAAAGATCTGGGAAAATTAAGGAAAGTGCAGAAGATATGTAAGGCAGTAGGTTTCCTAGCTGCTGCATGGATCAGCTCATGGATTCCTTCCATTTTGAAGCCTCTAGTATAAAGGATTTCTCTCCCTCTAGATGCCCATGGACCTCTGGCATATTCATCAGATGCCTGAGGGTACCTGTCTTTTGTCCATCACTAAGCTCCCCCAAATCTGAAGGTTTGGTTCCTCTATTTTCCCACAAAGCATTAAGAGGTTTTCAGTCTCTCTTCACTGAATAAACACAAACACTCCAGTGGTTTTTAGGGAAAGCTGGAAGTAGCATATAGAGTACGGTGATACCAGCTCCTGGTATCAGAAGAAGGTAATTCCATTATCTCTAACAGCTAATGTTCAATAGCTCATCAATGCTTTCTAATGGGCAATAAAAGTGAATAAATCCATTGGGGTTTGGTTTCCAGCCTTGTCTTGGTAAATTAAGTAAGTCACACTTCATGGCGGGAGACAGAAAGTGTCTGTGCTGTTGGTTGGCAAGGAACTAACGTTGATCTCTTTGCACACACACCACTCTTGGCCCCGAGTCTGCCTTTGCAAGATAGCATTGGCACGTGTGGGAATTCCACACAACACAGATAGGGGAGGATGGTTGGTGGCCAAGGAAGATTAACGATTACTCTTATGACAAATTTAATTAGTATGAAAATGGAGGAACACTGGGAACGACATGGAGGCTTGCTTATTTACATCCTACTGGAAAATCAATTTCAAGATTATTAAAAAGTAAGATATGAATTACAGACCCATAAAAGATAAGGGCTCCTTGTTTTCCATAAAATATATGTATCACTGAAGCAAGAGCCTATTCGTATTATGTCTTTGATTCTAACGATAATCTTTCATTCTATTTCCGTGATAAAAGAAGTATTTTAAAGATAATGCCTTCAGAACTCTCCTATGAGGAACCACAAAATATTCTTATGACTATATAATAAGTTATTTATGTATATATAACACATATAATATAACTATATATAAAATAAAATAACCAATGCTCCTGTTTTTTGTTCCTTACTTTCTACTCACTCCCTCAGTTGAAATTCTGGCTCAATCTCTCACTTGCTGTGTATCCTTAGGCTAGTTACATAATATCTCTGTTCCTTAACTTCCTCAGGTAAAATGCTATTAGTAATAATACATATCTCTATGGCAGTCTTGAAGACTAAATAGAGATAACAGATGCTTAGAACAATGCCTGCCACATAGGAGGTGCTCAACACGTACATACTAAAATTAACACGCATTTTGCCTACATTTTTTCATTTAATCCTCAAAACCAGCCAGACAACGTTAAGGAAACAGACCCTCATCAGGAGCTAAGCGCCTGCATTCTGAAGTCAGACTACATGGGACTGAATCCTGTCTCTTCCTCTTACCAGCTGCATGACTTCAGCGAGTTACTAAACCTAAATGGGCCTTGGTTTCCTTAACGGCAGAATGGGGAAAACGACGATACCGATTTCATTAGTGAAATGTGACATTACACACAAAGCCTTTGGAGGAGTGCCTGGCATGTAGCCAGCACCGCTGTTAGATTTTTGTTGCTAAGCGGTGATAGGCTGTGTTGGGCTAGCATGAAAGTCCACTGTTTTCAGCAGACATCTCTGTGTCCACCAGGCCCCCATTCAGGGCTGGTTTCACAGGTTGGAGAGGGTCCCAAGGCCAGAAGTTCCCCACACTTGGTTTAATTTTCTGCTGTCACCATCTTGAACTACTTAATACATTTTTCGGCAATGGGCCCTGAGTTGTCATTTTGCGCTGGGCCCTGCAAATTTTGTAACGGGGCCTGCTCCCACTTTTGGGAATTAATTCAAGAGCCCTGCCATCCATAGACCACTATCATGCAGACTCCTGTGATAGGTTGCATTTACATTGGGGCCTCTCTAAAGTCCGAGCTTTTGTAGCAGAAGTTAAAAACTTCTTTCTGTACTTTGAGTTTTGACCCAATGGTAAGAGTAAAGGAGTTGGAGGTCAGCCAGATTCTATTCCAGTTTTGCGCTTCCTCTCGTATCCAGGGGTGTAACATGGAGGTGGAATGATCACAAAGGGATGGCAAATCTGTATTTACTTCTCACATCGCACTGAAGGGTGAATGTGTTTCAGACATGCATTTACTATTGTGTAGTAATATTATGGAGAAGTCATTGCCTTACCAAAAAAGAAATGCATAAAAATGTTATTGAATGTATAATAGCTTCTTGTCATTACAAAGTTTCTCAATGAATGACTATTGAATACACTAAAGAGTTATTAGGTGGGAGATCAAGGGTTTTTATGGCAATAGAGGTCTGCATACTTGAACAATTGGAAAACTCCATATTAAGCTGTAAGTTCCTGAAGGTTGAGGTACATTTCAATTCGCGTTTGAGCCTCTTTGTTCCTTGTTCAGAACCTCGCACACAGCAAATATGTGCAGTGAATGATAGATGCTTGCTGGTTTGATCAGATTTCCATTTTAATGTATTGAATTTGGGAAGTGCGTTAGGTTGAGTTAACTGAAATAAAAAAGAGAAGTGAATTCAGAGAAGATATTGGAAGATATGTGAGATTCAGAAGGGGAGGCCACAAAAGGTTTAAATTCCTGGAAACGTAAGAGATGATGAACTGAGAGGCAGCAAGTGCCCAGCCGGAGTCCAGGTGCCCTAGAACTGAGGTTGGTTAGGCATGGAAGCAGGCAGACACCGCACCTCCTCACTCCAGAGTTATATTTATGTTGTTTCTCTGTTCAGAATGTCCCAGTGACTTCCCAGCCTACAGAGTCCTAATAATCTGGCTGCCAGTCACTCTCCAGCCTAATGACATCCTACTCTCCCTACCTCACTCTGTTGTAGTCACGTTGTTGTTCAGGCTGCTCCTTGAACGTGCCTTGCTCATCCCCCATCCTGTTGATGTTCCCTTCCACTGAAACACCTGTATATCATTTTCTTTGTTCTGCACTTTATCAGGTCATTTCTCAAAGTCACATCCTCAGAGCAAACTTCCCCACTGCTACAGGTGAGATACATTGCATTCCAGTCATGTTCAAGCCCTTTATCTTGCTTTATCTTTTAAAAAACATTGCATAATGTATTTGTCTGTCTAATTGCTTATTGTTTTCCCTGCACCAGAATGTATAAGGACAGACACTTATTTTTTTTTTTTTATTATTTTTTGGTTTTGTTCACTGCAATAGCCATAGATGTCAAAGCATTGCCTGGCAGAGTCAATGCTCATTCAGTAGTTGTTCAATGAATAAATAAATGAACGAGCTCATGCAAGCAAAGAAAACAGTAATTAGAAGAAGAGCAATACATGATCCTCAAGTTCTGCCTTGAGGATCATGTATTGCTCTTCTTCTAATTACTGTCTAATTCACAGTGACGCCTCTGCTCACCCTGATGGCCATCACTGCATGAAAGTAGATCCCAGCTTTCCCCAGGCTTATCTTGTATGGTACCTTTGTGATTTGGCTTGAGTTACCAGCAACTGAGACAACTTAACGGTGCAAATACTCTGTCTACTCTTTGCTATCACCATGGAGAGCTGATTCTACCCAAGGAAGTTAGGATAGGAAGTAGGAGGAGAGAGAATCTATCAACAGAAGAAAAGAATGAACTCACTCCTCCCCCAACCAAGCAAAAGAAAAAATTACCCTAACCAAATCCATGGAGTTCTAAATATTTGTTATAGCTTTTATCATTGTTTCAAACTCTTCACTCCTTCCCAGCAGCTAATTATATACCCATACTCTTTGCCATGTGACTTTGCAGTGTCTCCTAGTAAGGTAAGGGGACTACAAGTTCCTGCCTCACTGACTTTGAAGTTGGCCATGTTATTTGCTTCCGCCAATGGAATGTCAGTGCACATAACATGAGCAGAGGCTTTAAATGTGCTTGGGTGGCATTATTTGTCCTCTTGTACCATCTGCAATGAGAAGAGCTACCTCCAAGAAGCCACAGGTCCCAGAATGGGAGATGCATGCAGCTGACTTGAGCCCAGCCTGTAGGCAGAAGCTCAGCTATACCAACTAACCCGCAGACTTGGAGGTGAGAATAATAAATGTATGTTATTGTAAAACCACAGAGATTTGGGGTTGTTTGTTATGCCATCAAAACTTGGCAAAGACAGTTTTCGAACATTTTCAGCAACATTTCTGATAATTGTGTCCTGTTTTTCAAGCAAATGTGCTATGGCTTAGTTGTGTGTCAAACCCATTTTACCTAAATTCTACATCAAATTATGAGGGTCATATTTCTCAATTATATGATGGCTGGAAGATAAGCTGTCCTTCCTGTGCTGTTCCAGAGAACTCGTCTACTGTAGGAATTCTGCCAGATAGAGCAGTACCTAGGTCATTTCCTCAGCAGAAAATCTCATTTCTTTTGCGTTTTCTCTGACTTTCCTTTACACAGAGAAGGTACTTAGTAAATGGAATTGATTATCTAGCTGCATTGCCCAGTAAGGGAGCTATCAACCACATGTGGCTACACCATGGATTTTTAAATTAATTAGAATTAAATAAGGTAACACGTCATGGTGGTTCTCAGTAAGCACACATAACTAGTGCCCACCATATTGAACAGCATGAATATAGACCATTCCATCTTCACATGAATTTCTAATAGACAGTGGTCAACTCTAGATTCTAGAGATTGCGTAATTTATTAATTTTGAAGGTTGGGAGAAGTAAATTCTCTGTCATTTTATTATATGAGTATTGGGATGATAGGATGGAAAGAGGCGGAGGAAGCAGAAAGAAAAAGGAGCTCTATAATTCCCTTTCACCTCTGGTTTAGACATAAACAATATTTATAAACTATTACCTGGTATGTCAATCTTATTCATTTTGCTGAGTCTTCTAGAAACATTCTAAGACACACAGTTCAACAATCACATTTACCAATAAATGGATATAAGTGTGTGGTTCTTCCAGAATGTCTCAAAAGAAGAACCATATTTCAGTTCATCTCCCAAATTCGGGGAATGTATTAATAAGGTTACTGAAAAAATTCATGACCTCCAACCCCTCCAAAACAAGGAAACCAAGAGAATAACAGAAAAACCCGACAGGAAAATGTGTCCAGTGCTGAAGTTAGCACTCCCAACCCCAGTTCAGTTGTAGTAATGGCAGGCGTTATATTCATTTCCACAGGATTCATCCAGCTGTCCTGGCAAAGACTCAACAAGCAGAAGGCAACAAAGCATGGGCTAAGATCAGCAATTTCTCTGAAGCCAAATACCAAGAAACAAAGCGAGATTTATTATGTAAGCCAGCTACAGGTGTATTAGTTCTGTTTCAGAGACTTCCAACAGGTTTCCATTTATTTCTACAGTTAACATTGCCATCAACTTTAATATAAGAAACACTGCAGTCATTTTTTTACAGTACTGGGAAAATTCTCAGGAGTAACTTTTCAAAGGCTTTTTAAGTCCATTTTTCTTATACGAAAGTTTCACATATGAGGAAATACAATCTTTTCTCAAAATAGAGTGAAAAGTCTTTGACTCTGGTCATTGATGCCAATTAGTTGCTTTCTTAGCTTCTTCCATTAGCAACATTTCCTGGACTCTTTCATTCCAAGGAGCTGCCTTACACAATAACTCTTCAGCTAACATTTTCCATTTTTCCAACCTATTGTGCCTAAGTCTTACATCAAACTCTGTGCGTCCAATTTTTTTAAACTTTCTAGAACTTCTACTGCAACATATTTTCAGCCTCATTGAGACCACTAACCCAGGGACCCCAGCACTTTCTCATTATTTTATCTTCCCATCTTAGTGTCTGTGCCATGGTCCATTATTACAATTACTACTTTACAAACACCCTTAGGTTCCATGCCTCTTTCTCTATTGCCCCATCTGAGAGAAGAAACCCAGAATCTGATTTCACCGGTTATTAACTTTTTCTACACTTCCAGCTGAATGGCTGGGGCAACCTCCACTGTGCAGTCAACACTGCCCAATATTTCTATCACATTTCTACATTTCAAGATGACAATTCCAACCCCTCCTCCTAGCTCTATTTAAACCACTCTTCTGCCTCCTTCAAACTCCAGTGATGACTGTGCCCCTTTCATTAAGACAATAGAAACTCTTATATGGAAACCCTCTTTCCACAAAGAAATTTACAAACCTAGCTCCACCCACACCCCTCTTCCTTTCCTTCTCTCCTAGTGAAGGAGAGGTGAATCTCATGATGGCTTTTTACAACGTCTCAAAAACTTTGCTCATTTGTTCTATTATTTTTTGCTCTTATAAATCAATATTTACCTCTCTACAGAATTATTTTCAATGTCCTGTAAACATGCTCCAGTATCTCCTATGTTAGGGAAAAAAAAGGTTGTGCTCTCACCTTTCCCATTCTCTATTTCCTTTCACTATTCAGCCTCTTGAAAAAGTTGTATACGTATACATGTTTCCATTTTGTCACCTCCCATTCACGCTTCCATCATTGCAACTCATACTAAACACATTTCCTTGGTAAGTTTCTTGTTCCAGTTATGCACATTTGTATAAAAAGCACCCCATTCAGTGGCTTAAAACAATAACAGCTCACGAATCCTGCTCTTTGGGTGGACTCAGAAGGGACAGGTGGCCTCTGCTCCCCTCTATTTCAGCTGGACTGCTTGAGGCTGTAACTAGAATCATCTGAAGGCTCATTCATTCACATGTCTGGCTGTGGATGCTGGGAAGACGTGGCTTCCTCAAAATATGATGGGTATAAGTGTCTAACTATTACGTTGTTTTGTACACCTGAAACTGAAAAAAAAAGGGGGTGGGTGGGTTCCAAGGGCAAACATCAAGAGAGAAAGAGAAAAGACAGACACTGAGAGATTGAGATGATCCAGGCTAAAGGATTTTATGACCTAGCTCTGGAAGACTGTATATGAGGTTCTAGCTGGTGATTTCTCTCCCATGTTAAACTCTCTTACCAGACAAACCTGTCTGTTCATAAGGTTTAACTATCAGATGTATGCTGATGGCTGCAGACTCATTCCAGTTCTAAAACTTTACCCTAAGCTTTGACATCTCCACTTGGATGTCTGATAAGCTTTTCGAACATACAAAGTCCAAACATATAACTATTGATTCCCTCTATTCTCCGCCTTCCCCATTTTGGTAAATATCTCATGAAGCCAAAATTCTAAGAACCATCCTTCTATTTTCCACTTCCCTCAATTCTCTTCCTTAATCCTTCAGAAGGCCTGTATGTTCCATCTACAAAGTATACCTCAAATCCATCTACTTCATCTCTTCTATAATCACCTTAATTCAAAACCTTAACATATTTTCCCTGAACTATTTTGTAGCCTGTGAACCTATAGACAGCAACAGGGACAATTACTTTTGTGGCCATTTAAGGCTTTCATATCACTGAATCACTTCCCCTCGAAATGTCATCTACAAAACCACCTGGGACAACGTTGAGGTGAAAGCTCCCTCTCTGGGTACACCACCTTGCAATGACTCTCTGATGACAGGAGCCCAGAGAGATGGCTTCCTATTCTATTTGTCTCAGAGGAATTATATTGCACTATCAGTAGAAGAACATTAACCTTGTCTAGAAAAATATGATGGATATAAAAAATGTTGGATTTTTTTTCTCTATTAACCTAACTATAGTCTTCAAGGTACACAGATCTTGTAAATAAGGTACAGTCTCTGCACTTTAATAATTTATTAAAAATGTGTATTGACTGTCTATCAGATGGCAGACATTGTTCTAATTGCTGATGAAACAGGTGAACAAAACAGAGCTTCTAATAAAGAAAGGCAAACAATAAAAAACAAACATAAAATATGTCAGGAAGTGATAAGAACTGTGAAGAAAAATGAAGCAGAGTAAGGAAAATGGAAACTGATGGGACAAGGTGCTGTCCTCTCTCTGTTGGTTAGGGAATGCATCTCTTTAAGATGATGCTTGAGTAGAGAATGGAATGATGGGAAGGAGCAGCCATGTGGATATGTGAGGAACAGCCTTCTAAGCAGAGGGAACAGCAGCTTCGAGGGTCCTGAAGCTGATGTGTGTTTGACATATTCACGGAACAGAAAAGAAGCCAGTGAGGCTGGAGTAGTGTGAGCAAGGAGAAGGATGGTAGGAGATGAAAGCAGACAGGTAGAGCACGACATTAATAGTTTATTCGGCAGCTGTGTAATGAGGCTAAGAGAACTTTGGTGGAAGAGGTAGTCTTGTTAGAAACATATGCCAAAGCCAGAGAAGGTGTGTCATAGAAAACAAAGAAAGCCCGCCCTAGGGTAGTGGGCATCTGTGTGACATAGCTTTCCCTTATAAACCCCAACATCTATTCAATATATGCAAAACACCTTGCACAATGCCTGCACATAGTAGATACCCCAAAATAATAGCTCTTATTGTTTCTGTCAAGTTTGGTGTTCTTTGGAAGGGTAGTCAGCCTGGATTCAAGTTCTAAGCCCAGAACCTTACTATGTCTGTGTGACTTTTGGCCAACCACCTAACTTCTCTGGACCTCTTGTGTTAAGTGTGCTGATGACTGGATTGATTGGAAAAATGCATGGAAAATCCTTAGCCAAATACTTAGCACATAGTAAGGGTTCAATAACTGTTGTTTATTATTATTACATGGCAGTTTCTAAGCCCCTCCATTTGTTGTAACAGCACGGAGATAGAGGTATCCTAGAGACACAATTAATAGTATTTCACCCATATTTCTAGATTCCCTCCCCACTGCTGTCTTCCTTGCTTGGCTACGCTTCTGACCCCCACCACTCTCCATCTCCTTTACCTGCTTTATTTATCCTCCATGACAGTGATCAACATATGACACGATGCATGTTTACTCATCATTGTCTTTATTCCCCAACTAAAATGGAAGCATCACATTTGCCAATGACATATCCAATAAGGGGTTAATATCCAAAATGTATTTAAAAAACACATACAACTCAACTCCAAAAAACCAAACAACCCAATTAAAAAATGGGCAGAGGACATGAAGAGACATTTTCCTAAAGAGGACATACAGATGGCAAACAGACATATCATTAGAGAAATGTAAATAAAAACCACAATGAGATACCACCTCACCCCAGTCAAAATGGCTATCATCAATAAATCAACAAACAACAAGTGCTGGCGCGGATGTGGAGAAAAGGGAACCCTTGTGCACTGTTGAAGGGATTGCAGATTGGTGCAACCACTATGGAAAACAGTGTGGAGGTATCTCAAAAAACTGGAAATGGAACTACCTTATGACCCAGCAATTCCACTCCTAGTATCTATCCAGAGAAATCCAAAACTCTAATTCGAAAAAATTTATGCACCCCTATGTTTATTGCAGCACTATACACAAAAGCCAAGACATGGAAACAACCGAAATGCCCATCGGTAGATGACTGGATTAAGAAACTGTGGTACATTTATACAATGGAGTATTACGCAGCCATAAAGAAGAAAGAAATCTTACCATTTTCAACAATATGGATGGACCTAGACAACATTATGTTAAGTGAAATAAGTCAAACAGAGAAAGACAAATATCATATGATCTCACTTATATGTGGAACATAAAGAAAAGAATAAATGAACGAACTAATCAGAAACAGCCTCAGAGATATAGAGGAAAAACTGAGGGATGGGGATGAAGGAGCAGGTCAGGGGATTAGAAAGCACACTCAGTAACCACAAGATGGCCACGGGGATACAAAAGTCAGTTTGGGGAATATAATCAATAATGTAAAGATTTTGTAGGGTATCCAATGGACACTTGTCTTATTAGGGAGACTACTTCAGGGAAGATGTAGATGCCTGATCATTGCATTGTACACCTGAAGCTGAAGCTGAACAATAATGAATGTCAACTATAATTTTATATATATATAGTTATATAATTTTATATATATATTATAGTTTTATATATAATTTTATATATATCCTAACTATATATATATATATATATATATATATATATATATATATATATATAGTTACAAGAAGTGGAATACAGCATTAGGAATAGAGACAGTAGAAATGTAATGGCTCTGTGCGATGTCAGAGGAGTATTAGATTGGGGTGGGGGGTTATCACTTTGTGAGGGATATAAATGACAAATGTCTAACTATAACATTGTTTTGTACACCTGAAACTAATAAAAAAATAGAATAAAATAAAATAAAATAAAATGGAAGCTTTACGAGGGCAGGAACTTTCTCTTCTTTAGTTCACTGACATCTTCCCAGCATCTAGAACAATGCCTGGTACATAGCAAACTCACAATGAACACTTGTTGAGTAAATAAATAAAGAAGAAATTTTAGGGGCACTCCTCCGCTGCCAGCAAGAATGGGTACCATCTCAGATCACATGCTTCTGCGTTGGAATTTAGAGAGTTGAATTTTCTAACACGGAGCATTGCTGCTTTACATTATTGTCGTGACCACTTGGGAACTAAACATCTTGGATTTGAAGCCTGACAATTTGGAGAGCTCCAGAAGTTAGGCCAATTTACTTCCTTAGGAACAAGCTGCCAGACCTGTTTCAACTAGAGCCCTAGGAGGATATTGGGACCTCACCCTGCCCACCACTCCACAAACTGAGACCAGGTAGCTGAGTTCTGTAAATTTCTTCCATTAGTCATTGCCAAACAGCCCTTTCCTCCACTGACTTGGCTTCTCACTGAAGTCACATATTTCAACTTGTAATTTCTCCAAACGGCCATGTCAGACATTTCACTTCCTGAAATTATATGTGCTTGTATATTTTAGGTCGTTTGCGGCCCTGTGTTATCCACCAGAGACTGGGCGTAGAAAGATGGAAGAGACATTAGATTTCCTTTGGCCACATTTGCTTTACTCGGTATGAACTTCACAAAGAACATCCTGCTCATTTCCTCAGGGCCAAGAGAGACTTATGGAAGCTGTTCTACAAAATAGCAATTGTATTTTGTTTGTCATCCCTGTATTTTCTTGGAATAGCGTGGCCTGGGGTTATTTTTGTGTTGGGTTGAAAGTTTGACTTAAATCTCCACATGTATTTCCTGGGGGTAGGGATTTCATTCTGTAAGTGGCAAAAAACAGGTCTGTAAGAATTATTATGGTAAAAACTTTCACACTGGAGATTGAAGAGAGTTTTTCTGTTTGTTTGTTTGTTTCTGGTTAACTAAGATACATTTATGTCACCCAGCTGGTCAGCCCCTCCCCTTTTTTTTCCCACTAAGACTTAAAGGTCAACCCCCAAGAGTCAAGCATGGAAGTAAACAATGTTTGCAAAATGTCTCTGAGGGAAAAATTTTACATTTTAATTCTTTGTAAAATAAAATAAATGACTTTATTTCCACTCCCACTTCGTCTGAGTATAAAAACCCAACCTAGCCAAATGCTGGTCTTCACCCTGGTGGGATCAGGGACTTTATATGAGGGGACAGCCCAGGAGCACCGTGTTTGAGGGACTCTGGCTGGCAAATTGTTGAAAAGCACACAGGATGTTGTGCTCTCTTCCTCCAGGCTGACTGGGTTTTGGGGGATGAGATCAGCTCTCCTGAATAGAGATCTAATTTAAATAATGGCAAATTTAAATAATAGAGACTCATTTGCTCCCAGTAGACTAAGACTGCCAGAAAACATAAGGGTGAAGCTTGCATTTATAAGAAGGCTGAGGGCAGGGGTGTTGGTGGTTGTTTCTGCTAAAAGACATGTCACTCATTCTGGGAGAGGAAATGTGGGCATCACTTGGGATTGAAAGAGAGAGGAACTTCCTCTGCTCCTTAGCCCCGAAGAAGAGGTCATGGGATGGGATATAGTCTTGATGTGTGGCTGTGATCAGAGAAACCTCGGACGTGTTAGGGATGTGCCTTGCAGAAAATGGTGGTGAATACGTACGTGGGATTTTCAGTTATGTAAGTATAAAACACTGCACAGTGGCCCAGGACCAAAGTGGTGGGAGCAGCAATGAGGGAGAGACTTCCTCCGCCACCCCACCCCAGAGATGCTCCTGGGAGGTGATCCAGGGATGTCAGACAAGGGTGGAGAGCTGGAGAGCACATACTGAGCCCACATACTCACTGGAAGTGTTTCCTTCTGGGTTCCCCAAAGTAGCCTAAGGGCAAGGAATGTTCAGGATAATTCACTTATACTAGATTGACAGGCAGGAAATAATAGAGATTCAATTAGCCATGAAGTTTTGTGAGTGAGTGAGTGTGTGTGTGTGTGTGTGTGTGTGTGTGTGTGTGTGTGTCTTTGTGACTGAGAGGTGATGATCAAGAGCCATGGAGCAGCTGAGAAGATCGACCACGTTACCCGACACGCTGCAAAGGTGAAATCCCCTGCAGAGCAGCCCAGATATTCATAAGGTTCTTTCCCAATGGAAAAGATGCAGTACAACCTCAGAAACCGCTTTAGTTCCCCTCACAGACGCCGCCCCCCAAGCTGAAACCAAGGTTAGTACCCTGCAGCTGATACTGGGTCTTTTATGTTGTTCTAAATTAAATTCAGAGCAATTCAGCCCATGCCATGTGTACTATTATGTGGGCTTACTTGTACTAAATCTATGTTTATGGGAACAGAAAATACATGTTATTCCTGTCATCAGACTTTATTATTCACAATGATTTCCAATATGTGCCCATCAGCTGCCCTTTTAATCACTGTCAGTCATGCTTTTCTATTGCAGTCAGATTTAAACCAGCAATGATAGATAGTTTTAAAATAAGGCCCTTGTGCTCAATCGTATTTAGGGCTAATTAAGAGTAAATAACTATTCTTGGCAAGGAAGGCAGAACCCAAGCAAATCTTTGACAAATGCAGCCTTCCCCTTTCAGGAACACATTCTTGTCTGCTGCCAGTAAATATTTCCTTACAGCCATAAGAAACTCTGTTTTTCTCCCCATTGACAATGTCATGCTGTTTTGATACAAGTAGAGAAAAATAAATACCAGGCAAGGCCAGGAAGAAAAACACAAGAAGCATTTAATTAAGAAAAAATACATAATTCGCTGTGTCTTTCAGTGTATCCCAGTTCCATTTGGTTGCAATCACAGGCTTTCAGCTCCCACTCAAGTCTGACATTTCCCCTAAATCTTCCCACCTCCCTCCACTCCCACAGCCTCTGTGATGCAATTCAATCCATTCACCATAATTTGAAGGTTACAGTCAATTGCTCTAAGACAGGAATGCAGAACGGATCACATCAGACTTCCTGCATTTCGAAGGTTCATTCTGATTTGGCTTCTGGAATTTCTCCTGCCATGTACTGCCTGTTCCATTTTGCTTTGACTTAGGTGTGTTCATTTCCTCTTTCATTTAAAGATGAGAGTTACCATTACTTGGCAAAATGCAGCGTTTTACATTTCTTGTATTTTCACTTCTCACTGAAATCTTACAGTTATTTCTATGAATTCCTTCTAATTGGTAAAAGTTAAAACAAAATGTCTTGCCAGGCCAGCATAGGAGAAAGAAGTTCATTGAAAGAGGCAGAAAGTAAACTTTGAGCTGTCCACATGGAAATGTAAGAATATGCTTTTTATATTTATCCCAATGTACAGAAATATAAGAAAATTCTATTATAAAATATAGAGTTGAAACAAACGAACACAATGGAAAAGCAAGCAAAGGTATATTTTTTTAACATGCAAACACACTTAAACAAAAAATTCTTATGTGCATTCAACAGAGTGATTGAACATCAGCAATGATATGCCTAGGTCAGTACCCTGTACTGATTTCTCCAGCTACAATTTGTCAACTCCAGCTTTTGTTTATTCTGCTAGGGAACTAGAAACATGAACAATCTTCTAAATTATTTTTAATTAATCCACTTAAAAATGTTAGGCAGCCACCAGTTAACTAATTGTTATTCGGCACCTACGTACTAAGTTTTGCTGTATATTGACGATAATACCTAAGTTCACTTCTTCTTCCCACAACTGTTTGTTGAGCACCTATCATATGTCAAGTGGAGTTCTAGGTGCAGAGAATAGAGGAGTAAAAAAGATTAATGCAGCAGAGCTTATATTCTAATAAGCACAATATTTAATAACAAATAGATACACCCTATTTCAGGAGTAATACATGTTATGACTAAGGGGGTAAATATTATCAGAGGGGGGCCTGCTACTTTAGAGAGAGTCACCAGGGAAGGCCTCTCTGAGGAGGTGACTTTGAACAAAGACTATAATGCACAAAGTGCATGGTGGTAGGAGATGAGGTTGGAACAAGGATCATGGCCAGCCTTGTAGGTCACAGCATGGACTAGGAACTCTAGTCTGAGGGAGACTGGAAGCTTTGGCTCGGAGAAGTAGCATGATCTAGTTTACATTTTGCAAAGATCTGTCTGGCTATATGGAGGACTGACTTGGATAAGCTTGCCAGATAAAACATAGGATGCCAGTTAAGTTTGAATTTCAGATAAGCAACGAACCCTTTGAGCATAAGTATGTCTGAAATATTGCATGGGATATACTTATACTAAAAAGAAAGTTATTGTGAGGCCAGAACTCCTTAAATTAAGTGCTGCTACAACTAACCACCCTGAGAGTAATTCTCGCCTAGGTCACTGGTCTCTCATTTTCCTGTTTCCCTCTTCTGCCACCTTCCAAATAAACTCCCTAGACCTGTTGCTCCTGGATTTCCAGCCTGACTCGGAGACTCCTGGCAATGGGTGGGGAGCTGGGAGGGAAATGTGGAGGGCTTTGCCAAAGCTCCTTTCCCATCTATTTCTTAGAAAATCCCCTGCCCATGTCCTCTTTCCACAGCCATTATTTAAGGCTTTTACCACCAGCTCTTCCCTGAGCCCACTTTAGGACACACTAAAATTTCAGAGTATTGAAACTGTTCTTTATCTCCAAGGCAATGCTACTGGAAATGTGTGAGGACACACACACACACACACACACACACACGGAGTCATTATTTCCTGACTGCACAGGGCTTATGCGCTCATTGTGTGTGGGTACACTTAGGCCTCAACTCTTTCTCTTCCTTCATTATTAACTCTGAACCCAGTATGATTGTCCACCTAATAGCAATCTGCATCGATAGAGAAGATGAACACAAACCCTTGCCAACAACGGGTCATTCTGAAGCCTGACCTATACTATAGATGGAGAGCCAAGAGAAAATTCTCAGCGAAGGATAAGAGACACTCTTCTGTTTCTTAGCACATAGGAAAAAATTATAGCCAGTTAAAGAACTAAAGCTGGTTTTCCACAGATGGGGTGATTTAAACTACAGAAATTAATTTTCTCACAGTTCTGGGGGCTGAAAGTCCAAGATCAAGCTGTCCCAGGGTGGGTTTCTCTCTTCTTTGCTTGCCAACTCTGCCTTCTCACTGTGTCCTCACCTGGCATTTCCTTGTTCTGTGCACAACCCTGCTGTCTTTCTGTGCATCCAAATTTCCTCTTCTTATAGGGGACACCAGTCAGATTAGGGGAGGACCCACCTTAAAGTCCTCATTTGAAAATAATCACCTCTTTAAAGGTCTTGTCTCCAAACAGGTACATCTTGAGGAACTGGGGGCCAAGACTTGCACACACCAATTTTGAAGAGACACAGCCCAGCCCATAACAAGTGAGGACACGCTTGTACGGCAGTTGAAGTTATGAGCAGCTAAGACACCGAAGGAACAGACATGGTCCCCAGATCAGCAGAATGTTGGGACTCTGCTGGTGGGCAGGGTGAGAATCCTAAACATCCTCTAATATGTCAGGTTTGATAATTACCAATCACAGTTCACATTGTAAAAGGTTTAAAATGGGTTTTTGACATGGCAAGGGGCATAGCAAAGTTTTTAACAATTGGAGGAGTTACAACCAAAGAAAAATTTGGAAACCACTGCTCAGAGTACTTTTCAAAAAAGAGAAATCTGATGTTAGAGGAGGGTGAACCCCTGGCTGGGAGAGGAGAGAGGAATGGATGCTGTTTCTTTTCTTTTCTTTTATTATCATTATTATTTTTTAGTGTTTCTCTCTTTTTTAAAAATTAAATCTATTGGGGTAACATTGGTTAATAATATAAATTTCAAGTGCACAATTTGATCATACATGTACAGCATCTGTATGCTCCATTGTGTTGCGTCTTATCATTAGATGTATTTGAACTTTACATCCAATATTTATTCTAATTTTGATTGAAAAAAATGTTACTCTTGTACCCCAAGTGCTCAAGAAAATTTCTGTCCCTACAGGATAGATTACGCCTTGTGGTGTAGCTTTGCCTGACCCCCGCATCTCAGTTAATATATCTGGGTGATTCGCCCCAGTTTGAGAATTCAGGCTTCCGAGTCTTAATTGCGTTCCTATTGGGGAGCATCGCTCAGGACAAAAATAGTGATACACATTCTCATTAAGCCTTGGCCACAGGATGTACTCCAGCAAACGATGAGTAACGATGAGTAAATGAAAGTCTAGAGTCTAGTGCAGACAGAAACAGAATGTTTCCTTTCCCATTTCAAGGCAGCCACTCTACAAATCTCCCTGACCACTCCAGGAGTTCCCACTATTTCTTTGTTAGTTAATGTAGCAATTACCTCTTGCTACAAGTATGCTCTATAAGAAGCAACCACAAAACCTCAGAGGCATAAAATAACAAACATTGATTTTCACTCATGACTCTGTGAGCTCACTGAGTAGCTCCGCTGGGTTTGGCCAGGCTTGGCTCATCTTCTCATCATTGCTGGGGGTCACTCATTTGTCTTGCTTTTAGTTAAGGTAGGATGGTTTTGGCTGGGACGACTGGCTTTGCTGGTTCCTCATCCTGCAGGAGGCTCATCCAGGCTTGTTCTTGTGGTAGACACAAGGAGAGTAGACCTGTGCAAGATCTCATATGACCTGGGATCAGAGGTGAGGCCCCATCCTATTGACCAAAGTGAGATTTGAAAAAAAAAAAGAAAGAAATGCAGCTCAAACTCAAGTGCTAGGAAAATAGATTACCCTCTTCACAGGAAAAGTAGAAAAGTCACATTGTAAAGGGCAGAGGTTTCAGGAGGGTTGGAGAATTTTCAGTCAATGTTCCAGAAGGAGGGAGGCACTCTGAGCCATCTTTTTTTGTAAGCAAAACTACGTTCATGTTATCCTTTTTCCATACTGCTTACTTATGGAACCCAGGATGGAATACTGTTGTGAGAAGATTTTTAAGCTCTCTTGGGACATCTGTTTTAGCTCCTCACACATACTCTTTGTTGGAAGGAGAAGCGACAATGCAGATCTTCCCTAATAAAGACTTCCTCGAAGTCGAGTGGTTGACTGGTGATGGGATCGCTCTGTTTGATCGAACCAAATCCTTGATAAAAGTGTTCTACATGAACGATAGTTTTTTAGACTTGTGACAATTGGCATCTGCTTGAGCAAAGA
The DNA here is from genome assembly GCF_004115265.2 of Rhinolophus ferrumequinum. NCBI lineage: Eukaryota > Metazoa > Chordata > Mammalia > Chiroptera > Rhinolophidae > Rhinolophus > Rhinolophus ferrumequinum. Next base: position 12,265,393 of record NC_046291.1, on the reverse strand, counting down.
TTTAAATTATGTAGAGAAAGAAAATACTCTCAAAAATGTGAAGGAGAAAAAATATGTAAGTCAGTAAGTAATATTTAGATGTATAGAGAAAAAATAAACTATAGTTTTGAAGCTAGTTCAAGAAACTTCAGTGATTACGAGCCAGCCTTACGGGCCATAAAGTGTAGTTTCTCCATGAAATAGTTAAAATATTCTCACACTTAGAATATACAAAAGAAGCTTAGCCCTTCATTTTCAAAGTGTACATCATTATCCTGCTAAGACATTTATTTCCCGTTATTCAGGACTCAAGAGGAGTGTTGGGGAAAGAAGAAGAGGACTCACATAGTTGCAAGGATGGCCAGGCAAGGTAAAGTGTAGAATCTGCAATGGAAGGACACAGAGAACTTCATCACTTAAGCACTGCCACAGGTGCAGTATCTCATTTAATCTCCGCCATGACACAGGCATTAATAGGCCCTGAGTTTACAGGTGAGGGAGGTGAGGCTCAGAGAGGACAAGCAGCGTGCCCAAATGCACACAACTAGTGAGAGTGAAAGCCAGGCATTGAGTTCTAATTTCTTGGTTTCCTTCTTCCCCCCTGCCCCCATGGTTCCACTATTAAAGATCACTTCCATTTGGGGTAATCTCATCTTTGTAATTTGAGAATAGCTTTGATTTGGGGGTCTTTCCCCTCAAAGGCAGAGAGAGGAAGCCTACTTAATGCCACACGAGTGCCTCACTCTGTGCTCATGGTCTTCCCTAGAATGATCATTGTTAAACTGAAGCTAAAAAGACTAGTCCTCCGAGTAGAAAAACAAGCAGAAATGATAAATACAAATGAAGCGGAGACTCCACAGTTTACAAGTTTAAGGAAGAACTTTGCTCTAGGTTGGGCTTCAGAGAGAGGACTGACAGCCACTCACACTAGACGTGTGCCCAGAGCTCTGCTGCGGTGGCCACCCCATGCCAGCATCCACGGTGAGATAATTCTGGAGAACAGCAGGACTCATTCATCCCACATGCTTTCTCAGACAGTCAGGGTAAACAACTTTCAGATGCATTTCCTGTTAGCTTAAAAAAAAAAATTTCCATAATGGCACTAGTCAAATAGTATTTGAAAATTCCCTTTTTGTGCTTCCTCTAAAAGTACTTTCTTTTGCAAGAAGTTTGCTGGACATGATATCATCCTAATTATTCCTTGACCAATTTTATCACCAACCACTTCCAATCTAGACCATTTAACCAGCTTTACAAGGTGGTTAGGGTGACTCCGGGAATGTCCAAAATAGTGACAACAGGAACATTTCAATTCCATGTCCAGGTCCTACAGCTGGAGTGATGTGTGCCATGTCTGCGTGATGAACATTTACTACGTAACTTGGAGACAGAACTAACTGGTTGTAGTCATGAGGAGCATTCATAAAGTGACTTAAAAAATCTGTGACTGGAAACATGAAAGGAAAGAATGAATTAACAGCTACTTCTTACTTTCAGTTCTTAAGAACAAACTGTTCAGAATTGTTGCAAAAGTTGACACTTCCAAAATTTTTTCTTGGTTCCCTCAGTAGAGTTCAGAGTTCACTGCTTCCCATTTCTCTGTCCCAGCTTTCTCAGTAATTCTCAACCAGAGGAAGCAACACTCCTGGACTTCACAGAGATAGGTAGAGACAGAGAAAAAGTGGAATCCAGCTTTACAGAGATCTGCTCTTCTACAAGATTCTTGCCTTGAAGATGAGAGGAAAAAAAGAAAGACATGTTAGCATTTTGCTAATAAAAATCACTTGAGAAAATGCTAAGTCATTCTTATGAAAAGATTGGGAATTAGACATTCAATATTGAAGTTAGAGATATTCCAGAACTTATTTTGAAAATGACATTTGCCATAGGTAAAGTCACCTGGAGAGATAAGAGTCTCCTATCATGAGACTCTTTTCAGTCTCATGAAATATGACAGTTTCTATTTAAAGAATGTGGGGTAGAGGCCAGCACCTCTTGCCATAGTGGCTAGTTAATGGCATATGCATCCCAGCTTTCAGTAAAATTTTCAATTTTAAAAAAATTTTCAAATTTACTGAAAATTTTCAGTAAAAATTTCAAGGGAAGGGTTTGCCGTTCCCATTCATGGGACTTGAGAGCCCTCAACAATCCATGGAGGTGCCACTCATGAATCCAACTGCATGAGGATGAGGAAGGCAAGCCACTTTACCTGGGGATGGTTAAGGAATAGCCAGCTAGAGTCTTTGGGATCCCTCAGCCAGGTAAAACCTGGAAATGGGCCTCCTGCTGACCTAGACAACATAGGACAAAATTAAAATGGTATTGGCATTTCACACGATTTTCAAATATTTGATTGATGACGACTTAAGTATAGTTTGTCTGGGTTATTTTACTGATGCAGGAGAAGGTGGGAAAGGGACCAATGCATGAGATCTTGCCATTTTAAGGTAAAACCAGGGTTAGCCTTATAGCTGCCAAGTGACTATTATTGTCGGACACAAAAGAACCCCACTTCCCTTCTGGGTGTGAGGTTGATTTGGCTTCCACACCTGCCTCTTCACTGGTCACCAGGGTTGACCTGGTTCACCTAGCTGGCTAAGAAGAGGTTCTTTTCTTCCCAAACCAGCATTCTCTCTTTTGTAACCCTTTGTTCCTTGCAGATACAACTTCTTTTCCAAACCTCCCAGGTTATGAGACTATTCTGCCCCTCCTCCCCACTCTTACTTCTACAGAAAAGGTATCAAGAGATCAATCAGTGCCTTTGAGCCACATTTTAACTCTAAATGGCTCTGATTAATTTTTACAAGAAGGAGGAGGCATGAGTATATACACACTCCTTTGGAATTTGAAAGAAATTTCCTTGCCTACAGTGCTGATGATTGGGCTTCCCTGTCCCCTTTCCTTCTAAATTCTCTCTTTAAGAAATAACCCAGCAAAACCGTACTTAGTCATCAGCAATCAAATATGTGAAAATCATGAACTCATCTGAATTACCTTTCTGGTAAGGACAGAACTAACCAGAAGCCAGTTTGAGGCAGCTGCTGAATAGCAACCCTTGCCATCAAGTTAGCTTGAAGAGCTTGTTTTAATTAGCATGGGAATAGAAGAGTATTAATCAAGGTTAACACTGGAAGAAACAAAAGGGAAAAAAGTAACACTACAGGTAAGGGAGATAAAGCAAAATAAAACAAAAAAATAAAATTTTTAAAGCCTGATGTTACAATTGAGTTTTTAAAAACAATCCATATTTTTATAAAATACAGTTCAGCAAAGATTTTTCTTGGGTATTTACTGTGTACTAGACAATCTGCTAAGTTCAGGAAATAGAGAGATGAGTAAGGACCAAATCTCTCCTAGAAAAATCTATCTTAAGCACACAGTACACATTCCATAAATATTAGTTTTCTTTTTTCTGCTAGTGAGAGAAATTCATATTTACTGTGATTTTTAAGGATTTTTAAAAATAATACACTGTGGCAGAGAAGACTAGTTCTGGCCCCCAAAAACATTCTCACCTTCTTGGCCTGGGCACATTAATAGACTACATTTCCCAGCCTCCTTTGCAAATAAGTGTGACCCTGTGATTCAGTTCTAGCGAATAGCATGTGATCAGAAGTAATGAGTTGCTTCTGGGCTGAGGATTTTTAATAAGTATCTGTTCCTTCTCCGTGCCCAATTTCTTGGCTACTGCAGCATGTAAAATAGATTGGTCTTTATCACAATAATTGAGGGCCCACCCCTGAATAATTTTTAAGCAGGGGGATGGACATTATCAAATTTGCTATAAGTAACATCGTCCTGCTAAGTAACAAGGCCTTGGTTTCCTGCAAGGTAAGACCATAGGGCAAGAAGAGTAGTTAGCAATCTATTGTAGGAATTCAGGTGAGAAAAGATGAAGGCCTGAATTAAACAGTTCCTCTGGGTGTGTTGCAAAGGGGGCTAATTAAATATTATATCTTCAGATCTCAGTTGCTAATAGTTAGCTGAAGGCAGATGGGTTTGGGAAACATGCCCACAACTCATGGACACAGGAAGGAAGGTTTCTACCACTTTATCCACTTCCTCCTCCTCCTGCTCTTCACCTTCCCCACACTTGATTATTTTCCATTTTTTCAACATCATGATATACCCTTGAGTGCACATGCAAGAAAGTCAATGTTAGTAAAAATTCCAAATCTTATGATTGCATTCCACATCCAAACCATAGTCAAATACCACTAAAAATTAGCTGTAAAAATATCTTTAGTCAGCAACTCCAAGACTAGCCATTGGAAAGAATCTTACTAGTGCAAAATACTAATACATAGAGCGCACACAAAAGAAACACATCTAGGGATGTTTTTGTCTAGGATTAGGGAAAGAGAAAAGAAAAAGATAAGTAGGAAAAATATTTAAATACATAATTAATTCAAACTTTTATAATGAAAAAATTTGTAATGAAAAACAAAATGCAAAAGGCTTAGGAACTGAGTTAGGCACCAGGAAACTGCAAAAGGCTTTGGTGACCTAAATTATTGCTAGTTTACAGGAGAGACACACATGCACCCTTGGTTTTAATTAGGCAACTTAAAATTTTTGCAATTATCCATTATAACAAAGCATACTAGCTAGCATTATTATTCTGAAATTGAAATGGTATCTTTTGACCTTGAATTTATAAATATAATTTTCCTAGATTAAATTAGAGGGTGGGTGACTTTGCAAAAGTTCAGAAATATCTTACTTCCCAGTAAGCTGTTTCAGCATGTTTCCTTTGACCTTACTTTCAGCTATAAGACTGTTACACCTTTAGCTATCTATTCATATTTCTAGCACTTAATATTTGATTGATTTGTGAATCCAAAGTTAGCTATTCAGACTTTAAGAAAAGCCACAAGGCCAATGTATAACTTTTTTTAAAAAATTGATTTAGGAAAGAGACAAACTATTTTGACAGTCTGAGAGATTCTAGCTTAGACTGTAAGAAAAGGAAAAAAAAATTTTAATACATTTCTGTCTCATAGTATTCTTAGTATACAGAAAAAAAATGGTTCATTCTTTGAAGATAAAATGCAGTAAGATTAAGAAGGGAAATATCTGCCAATAGAAACAACAATGAGAATTAGTTACATCCTGGAAAAATAAGATTTAGCCCAACTATGTTGATATTACTTAGTAAGATTGGACACCAGAACTGGCAAACATATTTCTTATTCAACTATTTTATGGAAATACTATGAAAATAATTGAAAACAGAAACATTAAATTACTGCACCAGAGAAAATGCACATTCTTTCTCTTCTACCTACAATATTTTGCAAATCTATAGAAAGGATTTGGAAGGAGAATACATTTTTAAAATCCTCAATATGTGGGACATATATGAAAGTAAACTGTGAAGCAAGGTTTTATAGAGCCAACTTTTTCCCAATGACTTTCTTCTTAAAATGGAATGAATATATTCTACTGCTTCAAACCAAAAATGACTTCTGAAAGGAAATAAAAATTGTACCTAAGAATACAACACATCTCTATAGCATACATTTAAAGTAAATTAAATTGGCTATGTGACTCATATTAACACAAAAATACAAATGTCAAAAGTGAAAACTACTGAATGTGGAGACATTGTTTGAGGGTGCAATCAATGCTTTAGAGTGTGCTTTTGCAAGCATCCAAGGCTTACCAATGTGGTCCTAATTCCTGCAGATACAAGTCAGTCCCAATTCGAATTTCTACTTCATGGCTTATTTTTAAGCTCACTGCTGCTCACTAAACTCTATGGACTCAGTTTGCACGAATTTATTGCTGAGTGATTATTGAATTGTTTAGGATCAATTAGCACTGAATGAATGACCCACTGTGCAATGATGGTTTACACTGGTACTACTTTAGGGTATAGTCTCAGACCTTTTGTTACCAGTCTTAGTGCAGAAACGAAGACTGGAAATGCTTATAGCAATTTAATATTGCTGTAATATCTAAGCATGAGCTCTAAGTAGGAGCATCTTGTTCAACTGCAACTAGTCAAATACAAATTGCAAAAAAATTTTTAAGTCTTTCACCAAAAGTAGATTGAGAAACAATGAATTAGGAGATATAACCACAGTCCAAGGGTGGGAACAGGGAGATCCCAGATGAAAAGGGAGAAAATACTTCGATCATCTCAAAGTTTATTTTTCAAAAATCTAAAAAGTTTCCAAAAGGCAATGGGAACCATTCAAACCAGGATCTATCTTCTGCATTCGGAACTTGGGGTATAGACAAAGGGAAGGCCGTAGCCTAATTGTCAGTCTGGCAGCTAATTTACAAAATTGATTGTTAATAATAAGTGGCACACAATACAAAGTCAATAAAATCATCCCAAATCATATCACCCACAGATAACCATGCTAATATTTTGGGGGGAAACTTTCCTAAATTATTTCCCATATCATACTGTTCACTTAATAGGTAACGATTCTCTCAAAGTCAATAAATACACTTCTCCATTAACATTGTTAATAAAAGCAGAATATTCCATTTTATGAATATTCTATGATTTGTTTAACCAATCTGCTACTGTTGAATATTTAGATTATTTATATATAACATCATGTTATTTTCTATCTTTTTTACTTTACCCTATTTGTGTCTTTATATTTAAAGTATGTTTCATTAAGGCACATATAGTTGGGACTGATTTTTTAATCCTATCTGACAATCTCTGCCTTTTAATAATTGGAGTACGAGACTGTCAATATTTAACATTATTGTTGAGGTTGAAATCTATAATTTTGCACTTGTTTTCTATTTGTCTCCTCTGTCTTTTGTTTCTTATTAAAATTTTTTCTCCCTTCTATTGTATTGAGTGTTTCTTATGATTCCATTTAATCTCCTTTGTTGGCTTAAGTTTTATAAAATATATCTTTTACTTCTTACAATGTACCTTCAAGTGATAGTACACCATTTCATAGATAGTATGAAAACTTTACAAGATTTCTCTTCTCCTGGCCATTGTGCCATTTTTGTCATCCATTTTGATTCTGTTAATGTCATAAACCACATACATTGGGTTTTGCTTCTATGTATGTCATAAACCCATACATGATTATCTGTTCCAGTGTTCTTTCGTTACTATTTCTAGTTACCATTTCTAGTGTTCTTTGTTTAGAGCCAGATTTCCAACTGGTAACATTTTCCCTCTGCCTGAAGAACTCACTTCAACATTTCTTATAGTGCTGGTCTGATGGTGATGACTTACTTCAGTTTTTATACATCTCAAAATGTTTTTGTTTTGCCTTGGTTTTTGAAAGATAATTTCACTGGGTATAGAATTCTAGGTTAACAGGTTTTTTGTTGTTGTTGTTTTGTTTTTTTAGTACATTAAACACAATGTACTGCCTTCTAGTTTGAATTGCTTCTGGAGAGACATATTCCATCATCCTTATCTTTGTTCCTCTGTATGTTAGGTATCTTTTTCTCTCTAGCTGTTTTCAAGATTTATCTTTATTACTGTTTTTCAGCAGTGGGGTTATTATGTACTTTGTATTTTTCTTCCTGTTCTTGTGCAGGGGGTTTGTTGAGCTTCTTGAATACATGAGTATAGTTTTTTGTCAAAATTTCAGCTATTACTTTACAAATATTTTTTCTGTCCTCCCACATTTTCCCCTTATGGACTCTTACTCTGTGTTTATATATCTCCATTTAAATATGTCCCACAGTTCTCATTTCATTAAAGTTATTTATTCATAAAATTATTTATGAATTAATAATTTGTAAAAAAATATATTTTCTCTCTCTGTGACTCATTTCAAATAGTTTCTTTGCTGTGTCTTTAACTTCACCAATTGTCTTTTTTAGCATGGGCTGTCATAACAAAATACTATAGACTGGATGGCTTAAAAAACAAACATTTATTTCTCACAGTTTTGGAGGCTGATTCAGTTCCTGGTGAGAACACTCTTCCAGACTTGCAAACTGCTACCTTCCACTGTGCCTTCACATGGTGGAGAGAGAATAATCTCTCTTTCTTCTACTTTTTACAGTCACTGATCCCTTTATAAGGGACCCACTCTCATGACCTCACTTAATTAACCCTAATTATCTCTCAAAGGATCCATCTCCAAATACCAAAACATATTAATTTCAGGGGGATCTAATTCAATCTATGGCAATAATCTTTTTTGGGGGGGCTATATTTAACCTACTATTAATCCCATCTAGTATGTTTTCCATTTTAGACATTGTAGTTTTCATTTCCAGAAGGTAGATTTGTATCTTTTTTTATATCTTATATCTTGATATTTTTATATCTTCCAGGTACAACCTTTTCTCTAGCTTCTTGAATATGTAGAATACAGTAATAACAACTGTATCATCTGTGTCATTTCTGGGTTGAGATCAATTTTTTTCATCATTAGGGATTATATTTTCCTGCTTTTAGCATGCCTTAATTGAAAGCCTGACATTGTGATTTTTAATTTGGTGCTGGATATTTTTGTATTCCTGTAAATATTATTGAGCTTGGATATTTTTGTATTCCTGTAAATATTATTGAGCTTTGGTCTGGAACAAAACTAAAGTACTTGAAAACAGTTTTTATTTTTTGCAAATGTTGCTTTTAAGTTTTGTCAGGTAGCTTCAGAACAGTGTTTAGTCTGTCCCTAATTTCCCACTCCTGATGGAGGGCTCTTACCCTAGTCATTTTACTGAAGCAAAGGCCTTATGAGCACTCTACCTAATACTCCATTAATTATGAGGTTTTTTCACCTCAGTTTGTTGGAACATGAATTATGCCTGGCTGTATGAGAACAGGCCAGTGTTTCCTCTATATCTTGTTCTTTTCCTGGTCTCAGATAAATTCCTCACATATATGTACTGATCAATAATCAGTAATCACCTCTGCAAATCTGCAGATCTCTCTCTCTCTCTCTCTCTCTCTCTCTCTCTCTCTCTCTCTCTCTCTCTCTCTCTCTCTCTCTCCCTCCCTGTTTCTCTCTCTGCTGCTCTCTCCTTTCTAGTACTCTGCCCACCAAACTCTGGACAACTTGGCCTTCCCAGGCTCCTATTTCTGGTTCTTCATCTCATGTAGACCTCTGGTATCTGCCTTAGTTTCCCTTCCTGGGCTGCTTCCCGAAACTTTTATCTAAGCAGTAAACTGAAGGGAACATAGGTTTCAACCATTTGTTTCCAGTTTCTCAAGGATTACTCTACTTCATTGCCTCGTGTCCAGTCTTATAAAGCTTTGTTTCATATGTAGTTTTCCAGTGTTTTTGGTTGTTTCAGCCTGGAGGGTAAATCCAGTCACTGTCATTCCATCTTGACAAGAATTTCCCTTTTTATTGATTTTGAAATTACTTTATATATTAAGAATCCTGACCTTTCAGCCCTCTTATGTATTTTAGATTAGAAGCTATATTTAACTTAGTCTTTGTGAAGTTAATCCTGGAGCCAAGGTCAAAAGGTAGAACACCAAGAAAGTACAAAACTCATAGGAGTCCAAATTCTGAGCTAGGGTTGACTCAGAAGCCAAATTGATTCTCTGATTTGAAGTTGTATAATAGTGATGTGTCATGTACTCAATTGGGTTGCTCTGTAATAGGAGACTTTGATAAATATACACCTAGGATAAATTCTCCTGGAAATAGGTCAGGTCTATATATTCAGGCACATTAAAAACAAAATAAAAGCAGCTAAATATGAAAACATTAATTTAACTCATATTTAATTCATTTCTTCATCTAATATACATACATTAAGCACTTATTATGTGTCTAGGGCTTTTAAAAACAATATAATTTGATACTTAATATGAATAATAAAATAAACTTTAGTTAACACATATACAAAGGAAGGTACACTATTGAAACATCCTAAATTTCTCTAAAAATTAAGGATATAGTTAAGTATCAAGTGGTATTACAACCCTTTCAAGCACAGACTTATTTTTAAGTATTGTTTGCCCTGAGAAATTGAAGAAAACCAAAAGTAGATTTCTAAAAATGAGGACAAATAAGAGTATATTGCAAATGTACTACTTACATATCAAAAAGAATTAGCTTTAGAACAGAATAATGTGAAAGTATTTGGCCTCTAGTAGATTATATACAAAATTAGTGTATCTGATATTTATATTAAGAAATTTAGTACTTAAAGATAGGTAATTGTGCCATTTATATCTCCATGATGATTTGTTCAAAATAAAAGTTATGACATTGCCAAAATTATAAAAGATACAATAGAGAGTAAAAACAGTCCAAAAATTGTAGGTTTGAATCATTCATTAGAATACACTTAAAATTAAGCATGAAATTCCAAAGTAAAGGCAAATTCCCAAAGTTTTGCCAAATTATTTCCATTGCCAACCTAACAACTAATACTGCACGTATTAGTATCCATTATAATTCATTAATTAATCCATCACAATTAATGATCACATATTATTTGTTAATAAATTCTTTATTTTGGAATAATTTTAAGTTTACAGAAAAATTGCAGACAATACAGAGACTTCCCATTAACCCTCTACGAGCTTCTTCCCCAATATTAACTTTTTACATAAATTGCTATGGTATGTGTGTCAAAACTAAGAAACCAACATCGGCACATTACTATTAACTCTAATTATGTGGAATAACTGAAAAATTATTCAAATAATGAGTGTAAACATATGTTTTTTTAAAGGAAAAAAATACTACCTTTTTGGCTAATCAATAATACCCTTGAGTTAAGTTCTAGGATGTAACTTGACATTGGGTTCTCTATAGAACACCTGAAAGTAAAGTAATTTGGACAGAATTTATAGTGAAATCTTCTTGGATGAGTGCTATTGTGCCTCTCATAACATACTCAACTTTAACTTATGTTAGGCATAGCAGCACCACTTTTCATGTGCCAGAGGACTCCAGGAAAGTTGGTTTCCTACTTTTTCCAACAGGATTTAAAAATGCTTTGGATTTCCTGCCTCCCGCCACCCCTCCAATTTGCTCAAATTGTACTTATTCTTAAATTTTCTTAAAAAAATACAAGGGCTCGTTATTTGGCAAAATATTTTTTTGTTTATGCATTAATGCACATATAAAATAATCTCACTTATGTTTGCATTTTTATGAATGGCTTTTATTGAAAGAATAATACCGTGTTTCTCCAAAAATAAGACCTAGCCAGACCATCAGCTATAATGCATCTTTTGGAGCAAAAATAAATATAAGACCCGATCATATCATATCATATCATATCATATCATATCATATCATATCATATCATATCATATTATACCTGGTCTTATACCCGGTCTTATATTAAAATAAGACCGGGTCTTATATTAATTTTTGCTCCAAAAACGCAGTAGAGCTGAGGGTCTGGCTAAGTCTTATTTTTCAGGGAAACATGATATTTCATGAAATAGATACCGTCTTGGAAAATCTGGGATGTATAGCTTTTGTCTCCATGGCAACCAACTAACTAGTTGCACCTGGTCCTGCAGGGTAATTAATTTCTTGCATACTGGAATGGTCTGCTGTTTCCAAAGGCCAACAAAAAAGAAGAAACAAGATGATCTTTCTTTAAAATAAAACAAACTTAAATTTCACATGGAAATATGCTCTTATTTCACTCTTACAGTGGGTTTTACATTTGAGCAATAAGATGGGAGGCCAGATTTTGAATTTTGTTGAGTTTATTTTTCAGAAAGATCTACTGAATTAGCCATATTTGTGGGATCTTAAAGGTTATTTCCTCTTGCTTGAATTAGTTCAGTTGAATCTATAGCTCTTTGTGGTACATATTTGCACAGTGTAATTCACCTATAAAGAGTAAGAGATATGTAAAAAGACCTATATACCAAGTATAGTCATACCTCAGTGCTGGAGGTATATTGTGGGTTCAGCTCCAGGCCACCGCAATAAAGTATTGCAATTAAATTAATTGTAATTTTTTTGTTGGTGGAGGGTCTTGCCTTCAATTTGTAAAAAAACACAACATCTATGAAGCACAATAAAGTATAAAATGCAATAAAACAAGGCATACCAATATCCAAAGACTGGTTGTTTTACCCTGGTGACACATTAGAATCATCTAGAACTCTTTTAAAACAAACCAGTGTCAGAGTCTCATCCTTCAGAATTTCTGATTTAATTAGTTCAAGGTGTGGCCTGGGCACTAGTAATTTTCAAAAGCTAATTAGAATGTGCAACCATAGTTAAAAATCGGGATTAAACAGCATACGAACTTAGATACCTTTGGCCCAATGAAGCAAACTTCTTTGTAGATAAAGTTTGGGTAAATATATTGCATTTATTAAAGTAAGTTACTGTTTGTTCCTTAACATTCTTTCTGTGCTATAAACGAATGAAAGCTTCAAGGGCTGCTAAAGGTAAAAGATTTAGAAGATAATGCTCTTTAGTTTTGTCACCTGTAAACAAAAATTAACCAGGTATTTTGCCACCGAAAAGAATTTATTTGGGAAAAAGAAAGGATTGCAATCCTGTATGTGCAGCCATGGCCAACCATGTGGTGGCTCTGCCTGATCAAAGATGGAGGAAGCACTTTATCGAGTAGAAGAGGAAGTTAAGGGGAGGGGCTATTACAAGCATAGAGCTCTGTTGTAAACAGAGTTCTTCCTTAGGGTTCTAGCAACATCATAGGTTATAAGAGCTCCTCCCATAGGCCCTCCCAATTCCCATTTAGGTTAAGGTCTCTGTCATAAATTTTGACAGTTTTCTTCTTCCTTTTTTTTTTTAACCCAAGTGTCATATAACAAGCTTTTAGGATATACCTGCTCTCTGAGGAAATTATAATATCTGATTCTCAGTACACCTCATTTTAGAAAGCTTTCCCAGCCATATGCTGGGATCATACTGTACTAGCTCTAAGAGCCAATTGTAAAACTTTCAGAAATTTTGCTGGCTGGCTGTTAAACTGTTAGTAGGTTGAAATTGGCCTTGGTAGAGTAGTTACACCATGGTAATCAGCAAATGTTACAAATCAGGGCTTCCTTTCTTCTGGAGAGTGAGTTGTTCAATATCTATCTACAAACCATTGGTTTTCGGCTATCAGAATAAGATCAAAAGGTTGAAATTTGACTGGGCTTCAGATATTCGTCGGCACCTTATTTTTACAGATATGGAAACTGAGATTCAGAGAGTTTAAGTGACTTGTCGAGGAAATTGCTGGTGGACCCAAGAGCAAAAGCCAGTTCACCAGAGTGTCTTATCACATCTGTCTTGATTCTAGTTTACGTAGCGAATGCTCTGAAATGTCAGCTCAGCATTTTACAAATAAACATTCACCCACACAGTATTCCTTTAAGGGCACAGGTATTTATCTTTAAGATGGCAAAATTCTACTAACTACAATACATCCGGACAATGGAGTACTATGTACCCATAAAAAAGAGTGAGTGAGACTTCTGTGTACTGAAATGGAGAGATCCACAGGTATATTGATAAAAGAAGCATGCAGAGTGTAGAATAGTGTATTTAATATGGTACATTTTATTGACAAAGGGAGAAATAAGAATATACATGATTGTATTTGCAATACATATATATATGAAGGATAAAAAGGAACCTAATGAAAATGGTTCCCTAACAGGTGGGAGGCATTCAGGGTGGCAGGGGCAAAATATACCTGTTTTACAACCAAATGAAGCCTCTGACAACTAACAGTATTCCCTATAAACATAAACAATTTCACAAAATTTCAACATCAGAGGAAGTCACACCACAACCATGACAGAATCAGGCCCCAAAAAGATATGCTGTAATCATACCTGAACATAGACTAAAACAAAAACACCATGAAGCCACAAAAGTAACAAAATATCCTTCTCTCTTGGCTAACATGATTAACTATTCTTTCTCCCCCTTGACAACTCTAGCTTCACTTTGTTTCTCTTGTCTCCTAGATAAAAATGAAGATTCTCAATCATTTAATTACCTCTGTTTCCTTCCAGCACTAATTTGGTCAATGCTCAAGTTTAAACATCCAAAAGAATAATAGTTCTGAAATATACTGAAAGTATTAACATCTAAGAATACGTAATAAGTTCATAAAAGAGCAAACAGTCTCTTATGCTGATCTGATTTTATTGTTGTCTACTATAATAAGCCATATAACTGTATTCTTAATGAGCACAAAGAGACAAATTAGATGCAAGACCAAACAGACATGGTATAAGAAAGAGATGCTGAAATGGAGGTAAAGAGGACGAGATATTCATCCACAAAATTTGGCTCATGACTTGAAATTTTCTCTAGTTAAGAGATAAGTCTTTTCTTCAGCAAATATGAATAATCTCAAAATAGACTTTGACCTCCTTGCAGAGTTCTTTTAACTTTATTTCTGTAATGAGATGAGTGGTATTTTTCATTCAGCACCCTGTACATCACCTGTGTACCAGGCACAAAGGATTCAAAGATTAATAGGATCTGGTCCCAGCTACCAAAAAGTTTACTTCCTAAATGATGAACCTGCCACCGAAAAGAATTTATTTGGGAAAAAGAAAGGATTGCAATCCTGTATGTGCAGCCATGGCCAACCATGTGGTGGCTCTGCCTGATCAAAGGTGGAGGAAGCACTTTATAGAGTAGAAGAGGAAGTTAAGGGAAGGGGCTGCTCTTCTTAACCTGCTTCTCCGCTTTCTCAATACTGGTCAGACATCTATTATCCAGGAAAGCTTCTCTACAGTTGTTTGATCAACGTCTGTCTTCTGTCTCCATGATGACTAGTGGCTCTTGGGAGGCAGGGACTATGAGCCTCTTACTCTCCATTACATTCCTTGCCCAGCAATGCATCTGACATAAGTAGACTCTTATACTGAGTTGAATCACATCCCCGAAGTTCATTTCCACCCAAAACCTCAGACTGTGACTTTATTTGGAAAGAGGGTCTTTGCAGACGTAATTAGTTACGATGAAGTCATATTGAATTAGGGTGATTCTTAAATCCAATATGACTGCTGTGCTTATAATTAAGAGAAGATACACAGAGGCACACACAGAGAGGGAAGAAAGTCATATGATGTCAGAGGCAGAGACTGGAGGGAAGCAGTTGCAAGTCAAGCAAAGCCAACGGTTGCCAGAAACCATTAGAAGCTAGGAACAGGCAAGAAAGGCAAGAGAAGGAAGACTATACACTGACTTTCTCAGGTTTTCAACATTCTCTCAATGCATAAGAACCAATCTCCAAGCAACTTGGAAGGCATATGGCACAGTGGTTAAGCAACAGGACTTCCAGGTAGACTCTCTGGGTTTGAATCCTGGTCCTACCACTGTAAGCCTTAGGCCAGTTGGCTTAACCTCTGTATGCTGTGTCCCCATATGTAAAATGAGGAAAGTAATAGTAACTACCCTTGATTGTGAAGAGGGTTTGATGAGATTAGGATGCAAAGTATGAACTTGCACGATTGAATACATAGCCCTGAGCCATATGTGGCTATTGAGCGCTTGAAATATGGCTCCTCTACATTGAAATGTACTGTAAATAAACTTTACAGCAGATTTTGAACACTTCGCATGAAAAGAATATACGAGTATCTTGTTGGTACTCCTTTTATATGAATTACATGTTAAATGAGAATATTTTTAACATATGAGGTCAAATAAAATACATATTAAAGTTAACTTCTCACTTTTTCTTTGCGTGTGGCTACTAGAAAATTTAATATCACATACATGATTCCACTATACATCTTATATTATACTTTTATTGGGAAGCCCTGGAATAAATGGTGCCTAGGCACAAACAAAATTACCTCCATTTAAAAATATATAAAATTATTGTAAAAATGAGTGTCGGAGACTGATTCAGAAGTAGGATATAAAAGATTGGTGTGGGGACAGTGAAATAACTCTATGCATAAGAAAGATGCTATAGCATCCTTGATCCACTAGAGATGCCCCTCCCAACTCATTTGTTCTTCCTCAGAGTTACCATTTAGTGAGCACTTGCTAGGTGTCAGGCTCTATACTAAGTATTTTTCACTTGTCATCTTATGAATAATACTTGTCCAGTTCTATAATTTGTGAATAACATATATAACTGACATAATATGTGTTATTGAGAGCTGACGTTAAGGCTTCTATTGTGTTAACATACATCACTCACTCTTGAACCATAATACTGTGTTTCCCTGAAAATAAGACCTAGCTGGACCATCAGCTCTAATGTGTCTTTTGGAGCAAAAATTAGTATAAGACCGGGTCTTATATTACATTATATAAGACCCAGTCTTACATTACAGTAAAATCAGACCAGGTCTTACATTAAGTTTTGCTCCAAAAGACGCATTAGAACTGATTGTCTAGCTAGGTCTTATTTTCAGGGAAACACAGTAATTCCTCTGGAGTGAAAAAGTAATGGCAGTCACAGCAAATGTGCCCACTGCCACATAGTGAGCACCTCCCACTCAGGTATGTCCATAGGAGTGTGACTCAGATCTGGATATCACCTGATTCAGCTTGGAGGGAAAAGAGTGAGAATTCCTTTTGGAGAGAGAGCAACTAGAAAAATCTTCTAAAACCTGGGATTTCCTGGACATTTTAAACCTTAAAAGTCTTTGCCCTCCAGACACGAAATAGAATCCTAGTTAAATAACACTTTTTTGGAGTTGAGGTGCTGAAAAAAGAAAATCCTCCCCACCAAACTACCACATTTCAATTGAATTAATCCCTACAGGAATTGTAATCTCTCATTAAGAAATGATCTAATCCTTGACATCTATACAGAGGCAAGAAAAAGGGAAGAACAAAGTATCAATCTTATCCCTCTTGGGGTCACATTTATCCTGTGTATTCTGCAGAAACAAGAAGGAGCATGAGATTTTCTTGGCACTGAATTTGGAATCCCCTGGCTAAAAAGGAGCAAAACCATTATGAGCTTTGAACAAGACGTTAATCTTCCCCACCAAGAATTTATGTTAGGGCTTTATCTTTGGGAGAGACCAAAGCAATAGTGCCTCTTTCTGTTTTCATTAGGCACTAAAAATGACCTCTTTTTCCTTATTATAAGATAGAGTGAGAGTGAGAACTTACTGGGTTATCTAGAGTGAAAGCATGGGGGGTAATGGTTAGATATCTTTTTGCAATGACCTAGAAGATACTGAAGAATTTAAGGGTTAGGTAGCAGGAATTTGAGAGTGTTCTTAATTTGAACTGGATATTTGTAAGAATGGAAAATATATTACCAAGGGACTTTCTCAAATTCCTAGGACCAGTCCTAAAGAATCACTTCATTTTCCCTCATCCTTAATTTCTCTACTATAAAATAGAGTGATGTCCCTCCACCTCTGAAGGCCAGTCCTCCATTTCAGACTGTCCTTGCTCTCCTCCAGTCTTCCATTTACAGTGTGGTCTTCCATCTTAAGGCGATTTCCTTCTCCAGCACTGCTTTCTTTCTTCTACCCTTCATGGTTGAGTTGTCTGTAGTTGCTGTGTCTGTTTCCTCATCTGCTCCATCTCCACGTACTTCATTCTCACTCCCACTGACTTCAACTGGATAGTTCTCAATGAGAAAGACCCAAGTCACCAAAGCCAATGGCAGTTTTGCCATTCTCATAGTACTGGAAATCCCAGTAACATTCCACCCAACTGACTCCCACCATCTTGAAATATTCTCTTTCTTGGTGACATAACATTCTTAGCTTTCTAGTAACTTCTCTGCCCACTTTAGTCTCTTTTACTGAACTTTTAATGTTAGAATAACACAAGGTTCACTACAAGGCCCAAGGGTCTTCTTCCTTCATATTCTTTTCCAAGGCTATCTCATCCATGCCTGGGGCTCCAGTTCTCCAATCAAACACTCCAAATTTTGTCTCCAGCTCAGATCTCGTAAGTCCCGCAAGTGGTATATCTAATGTCAACTCAGCTTTTCCACCTAAATATCTTACAGACACCTCAAACTTAATGTGTTCAGGACTGGGTTCCTAATCTCTCTCCAAGCCTTTCTCCTGACCTCTCACCCCAGTTTTAGCCTTCCTAAGATAGCATACCCTGGTTCTCTGCCAGTGTGTGCCATTGCAGGAATGGTTCCATCATCCACCTGGTGCATAAATAGAAATCCAAACCTCTTATTTTGTACCTCTTTCTTCCTCACCTCTGATATCCAACCAATCACCAATTTCTAAATATCACTTTATCTCTACTGCAACCACCTAACTGGTCTCATGCAAAACCTTTTTACTAGTTTCCCCCACCTACACTCTCCACCTAAAATTCCACAATATAGTCAGAATGCATCTCAATATATACGTCACATGAATTCACTCCTTTACTTAAAACTCTAAAATTGCCTTCCATTTCTGTTTGGATATTTCCCCTAAATCCTTAAAATGGTTCACACACCCCTACATTATTTGGCTCACTGTCCACCGGCCTCACTCATGTCCATTTTCCCCTAGGCCCTCTCCCAACACACCCATTCTTTGGTTCCTCCACAGAGCCAAGCTCATTTCTACTCAGAATCCTCATACATTTTATTCCCTCTGTCTTTTCTCTCCTCTCTCCATGCCTTTTCATCCTTTAGATCTCAGCTGAAATTCTTTTCTCATAAAGTGGGCTTTTATTCCCCAACAAAACCAGGTCCTTATAATATATTCTCTCTTATATAATGCATTTGAGTAATTACTCTTTGATTTTGTAAGCATTGTAATTAAATTACTAATTGTATAATTAGTATTTTAATGCTCATTTCTACTCTCCATAAAGACAGAGAAGAAATTGGTGGAATTTTTTACTGTGGAATCTCTGTACATAGCACATAGAAATTGCCTAATAAATACCTCTTCAATGAATAACCAACATTTAGATGGCAGAGGGAGAATATGAGAATTTTATATATATATATATATATATATATATATATATACACACACACAATACTACATGCTTTATTATCTATTATTTTAAAATGAGTTTTAAGTGAAGTTACAGATATTTAAGTAAAAAATTAAGTGATTAAAGCATTTCTGAAATCAATCCATAACTATATAAATTTAAAATAAGTTAATTTGACCTACTGCTGTCACAGCTAATTAGTGAAGGCCAACATAACAGAATAGGAACCACAGAAAGAATTTTAAAAACCCAATGGTATTCATAATTGTAGTACTAAAACATTATTGACAATTTTGCAGCTATGTATCTCCCTGATAAGTACAAATACAGATACCTTAAACTGGCCCCTTGACTGCAACTAGAATCATCTTTTTCAACTTTTTAAAAATATTATTTTTGCCCCTTTAGGAACTATTTTAGACGTTTTTTCTATTCATTTCCCTACTCCCCCGCCCCAGAAATTTTAATGCTACAGATATACTATATACCTGTTTATGTATTGCATGGATATCTGTGCTTTATGCATAATAGAGTAAATTTTTTTTTTTTTACTCCTCAAGAACAAATTATGGATCCTTTGAGCGTGACATTGGCCCTATTGAGAAGGTATGAACTGAGGTGATCCTTTGAAGATAACGATGCATAATCAACAAATTAATAAGCACCCTTCAAATGACTGTCAGAGGACTGAAAGGTGCAGACATGTCTTTGCCATCTTCCGAACTCCAGAAAGTTGTTTCCGGTTGACTGGCTTGACATGTGGAGGAACTTATCTAGTGATGGTAGCACGCTGCTCCATGTGGAGACTGTGGTTCATTCAATGCTGCCTTGATGGACAGGAGGGTATTTCATCTAGAACTTATTCTTCTATACAGGATCCCCAAATTACTGCAAGTATGGACAACCAAAAATATTCTTGAACAAAAAAAAAAAAAGCTTGAGAATATAATGTAGTAATATTATCACAATGGAAAGAATTTCTGAGTAGAAAGCTTTTGCTCAGCTTAGTGTTTATTATTATAAAATATAGAACCATGGAGGAAGTATCAAACAGAACATTGTTTTAAGCAAATATACTTTTCCTGATAAAATGCTATTACTTACCAAATTACTAAAAATATAGTCGACCATAGTTATCATTTGAATCTCTTTCTTCAGCTGCTACATTTGCTATAATTTCACTGTCAAAAATGTTTCTCCTTGATGCTTTTAATATTATTTAAGAAAGATTTTGTTTTTGTTTTCTTTAAATTAAGAGTTGTATGCTTTTGAGGCTGACTTTTCATTGACCAAGTCTCAAGGCTTTGAGGGATTTTCAGCTGGAAACCATGGTGATGGCTTTTGTAAATATCACATTAGCATAATAAGCAGCAGATTTTGATTTTGCAATGGGAATACATGTTTTATCCAGTACTGAAAAATAGATTATTGAGATTATCTTGAAACCAACTTCAGTAATCCTAACATATGAATTGGATCATATGGAAAAATTTTGTATTCCAAGGGAGTTTGCTGCTTTAAGAACTAAGCAGGTGTGCAGTTGGACACATCATTTGCCTAGCCTGCAGACCTCTTACCCAAAATAACTTATTTTGATGAGTAATAAGTTCCACAAAAGAAAATGACCTCATTTCACTTGATAATTCTGAAAATACATAAACTTCTTGGAAGAAAAACAATAAGGACAATAGTAAACAAATGGTTCATTTTATATGTATCATTCTTTTCTGTGCTGAAGAGCATCTTCTTTTTTTTTAATAAAGATTTTTTAATTGGTCCAAATGTTTTGAATCTTTTATTTTACTTATTTATTTATTTATTTATTTATTTATTTATTTATTTATTTATTTATTTTTATTGGAGAAGGGGAACAGGACTTTATTGAAGAACAGTGTATATTTCCAGGATTTTTTTTCAAGTCAAGTTGTTGTCCTTTCAATCTTTGTTGTGGAGGGTGCCATTCAGCTTCAAGTTGTCCTTTCAGTCTTAGTTGTGGAGGGCGCAGCTCAGCTCCAGGTCCAGTTGCCGTTGCTAGTTGCAGGGGGCGCAGCCCACCATCCCTTGCGGGAGTTGAACCAGCAACCTTGTGGTTGAGAGGACGAGCTCCAACCAACTGAGCCATCTGGGAGGTCAGCAGCAGCTCAGCTCAAGGTGCCATGTTTAATCTTAGTTGCAGGGGGCGCTGCCCACCATCCCTTGAAGGACTCGAAGAATTAAACTGGCAATCTTGTGGTTGGAAGCTCAGCAGCAGCTCAGCTCAATGTGCTGTGTTCAATCTTAGTTACAGGGGGGCAGAACCCACCATCCCTTGCGGGACTCGAGGAGTTAAACCGGCAACTTTTTGGTTGAGAGCCCACTGGCCCATGTAGGAATCGAACTGGCAGCCTTCAGAGTTAGGAGCACGGAGCTCTAACTGCCTGAGCCACCAGGCCGGCCCAAGAGCATCTTCTTAAGGTGTTCTGTTTTAGAAGCAAACATGATAATGAAATATTAGTGAAGACTAAATTGCCTACTGACCACCTGCTTAGAGGAATTTTGTGTTTCTCATCATTAACAATATCAAGTGCTATTTATTAATACATCTTAATGTTTTGTGATCTCTTTTATGGAACATCCACTAGTTGCAACTGTGTTACCTTCAATTAAAACAGTAGGCAAATATTCATTGCTATTCCTTATGATTCTGAGGGTTCTGAGGGTAAATGGAACTGTTAGTAAAAATTATTTTGTTTCCCATTACATTCAGGCCACTGTAGAACTCATTGGTGGCCTAAATACCTTGAATGACTAAAACACCACTGAACTGAGAAACAAAAATATCTGAACACCCTTGAAGAAAAAAACTTCAAAGAAAATGAGACGAAATTGTAGGTGCTGTCCAAAAATGTACAAAAAAAAAATTATATACCACAACCAAGTAGGATGTATCCCAGGCATGCAATGCTGGCTGAATATTTGAAAATTAAATTGACATCTTCACAGTATAAAATCTTCCTATCCATGAACATGGAATATCTCTCAATTGACTCAATTCTTCTTTGATTTTGTTCATCAGAGTTTTGTAGTTATTCTCAAATAGATCTTGTACATATTTTGTTAGACTTATACCTAAGTTTTTCATTTATTTGAGAGATCAATCATCTATGAAGAAAATCTGAAAGAACTGACAAAAAACCTCCTGAATCTAATAAGCGATTATTGCAAGGGTTGCAGGATAAAACTCTTAGAAGATAACATAGGAGAAAATCTCGATGACTATGTATGTTGATGCCTTTTTAAATACACTACCAAAACCCGATCCATGAAAGAAATAATTGATAAGCTAGACTTTCTTAAAATTAAAATTTAAAACTTCTGCTCTGCAGAAAACTATATTAAGACAATTAGAAAACATGCCACAGACTGGGAGAAAATATTTGCAAAAGACACATCTGATAAAGGACTGTTATCTAACATGTATAAAGAATTATTAAAACTCAAGAATAAGAAAACAAGAGAATAGACAAATAGATCAAGAATACAGAATAGAGAGCCCAGAAACAGACCTACATAAATACAGTCAACTGATCTTTGACAAAGGAGCAAAGACAATACAGTGGAACAGGATAGTCTCTTCTACAATAGGTGATAACTGGAAATTCATATGCAAAAAATGAATCTAGACGCAGGCCTTCCACCTTTCACAAAAATTAACTCAAAGTGGATCACAGACCTAAATATAAAATGCAAAACTAAATTTAATCTACAAAACAATCATTATTGAGAATTGCCAAAAATCAAGCTGAAAGGAAGTCTTTCAACTAAGGACGTGCAGAAGAAGTCATCTCCAGACTGGTAGGAAGGTCAGAGACGTGAAATGGGCTAGTCCCACACCTGTGTGTGACCATTAAATATCAGGAGGGCTATTTCAGCTGGGAAGGGGGTCCCTCATCATCCCCTAGAAGGGCAAGAGATCCCAGCCCCACTTCCACCCAGGGTTCCTGTGCCAGGGAGAAAAGTCCCCATAATATCTGGCTGTGAAAACCTGTGGAGATTGTGATTGAGTGAGACTGAGTGCAGCTACACTCTCAGGCGCTCCTCATAAAGGGACTGTGCACATTATTACCCACCGATGGAATCATTCCCTGTGAGCTCCAGCAATGGGACAGCAGCTAAAAATGTGACAGGGACAAAATGGTCAGAAATTGAGTTGTCTGGCTTGGGATGGGAGCTGGAGAGGAGGCTTTCTCCTGGATAGGGGAGCTGGCAGAGCCCATTATTTCTTTGTTGAACCCTCCCCCTTCCCGGCGCATGAACACTGGGGGCTGCCATATGTGAGTCTGCAGTTTGTTCGCCCTGCCCTGGTGATTCAAGACCCCACCCCACCCAACTTTCAGGCATACCCAGGCTGCTTCCAGTGCTTTTTCATGCAGACCACCTGCATTGGCTCAAGCTGCAGACTTTCTTAGACTCTCAAAGGTTTGTGGAACCCAGACAAGCAGCATCTGGCTTGAGCGTGTCCTATGTCCCTGGCTGAGCAGCCCTAAGCTGGTATTAGCGGCAGCCAGTCTAGGTTCACGGCTTGGCCTCTCAAGGTTCTTCCAAGCACAGCATGGGTGGCAGCCATCTGCAGATTTTCTTGGGCTCTCGCTGGATGGCCCTGGGTGGGGCACAGGCTGTGACTGAAGTAGACCTACAGTGGATTCCCTCCAAGGTGGTCCAGGGGCTGGCTCCCCCAGTGGACAGCTTCAAAACAAGTTGGAGCCATAGGGTCAGCCCCTGCATAACAACCCTTCCACTGTAGTCAAGGCCAGTCCTCACAACTAGTGAGCCCAAGTGTCAGTCCCTCATATCGATGTGCAGTTATCAACCAAGGCTCAACTACAAGAGGAAGGCACACACAACCCACACAAGGGACACACAAGGAGTGCATGGCTCAGGTGACCAGAAAGACTGTGCAACTGAACCCCACAGCACACCTACTACATAAGGCCATTCTGTTAAGACCGGAAGATATAAAAGCTCTATCTAATACATAGAAAAAAACACAGGGAGACAGCCAAAATGGGGAGACAAAGAAATATGTCCCAAATAAAAGAACAGGACAAAGTTCCAGAAAAGAAGTAAGCAAAATAGAGATAAGCAATCTATCAGATGCAGAGTTCCAAACACTGGTTATAAAAATGCTCAATGATCTCAGGGAGAACTTCAACAGCGAGATAGGAAGCATAAAAATGGAGATGAAAACCATAAAATAGAATGAGTCAGAAATAAAGTATACAAAATGGAAATGAAGAATATATTACAGGGAATCAACAGTAGATTGGATGAAGCAGAGAATGCAACAAGAAATGTAGAAGATAAGGTAGTAGAAAATACCCAACCAGAACAGCAAAAAGAAAAAGAATCCAAAAAAACTGAGGAGAGTTTAAGGGGCCGCTGGGACAATATCAAGTGTACCAGCATTCACATTATAGGGGTCCCAGAAGAGAAGAGAGAGAGCAAGGAAGTGAAAACCTATTTGAAGAAATAATGACAGAAAACTTCTCTAGCCTGGTGAAGGAAAAAGACATTCAAGCCCAGGAAGGACATAAAGTCCCAAACATGATGAACCCAAAGAAGCCAACACCGAGACACATCATGATTAAAATGCCAAAGGTCAAATACAAAGAAAGAATTTTAAAAGTAGCAAGAGAAAAGCAGTTAGCTCACATACAACTGTCAGCTGATTTCTCAACAAAAACTTTGCAGGCAAGAAGGAAGTGGCAGGAAATATTCCAAGTGATGAAAAGCAACGACATACAACCAAGATTGCTCTGCCCAGAAAGTTTGTCATTTAGAATTGAAGGACAGATAAGGAGCTTCCCAGACAAGAAAAAGCTGAAGGAGTTCATCACCACCAAACCAGTATTACAAGGAATCTTAGAGGGACTTCTTTAAGATAGGAGGGAGTTAAGGACGGGTGAAAAGGGAAGGGATTAAGAAGAACAAATTGGGTGTTATACAGTAGTCATGGGGACGTAGGGTATGGCATAAGTAATATACTCAATAATATTATAACAACTAGGTATGGTGCCAGATAGGTACGAGATCTATCAGGTTGATAGTTGGGAATGGGGTTGGGGGTAGGGTGAAAAAGGTGAAGGCATTAAGAAATACAAACTGGTAGTAATACAGTATGGGGTATATAATCAACAATGTAAATATCATGTAAGGTGCCAGTTGGGCACTGGCCTTATCAGAGGGATCATGTCATAGACTGTGCAGATGCCTGACCAATGCGCTATACACCTGAAGCTGAAGTAGAATAATATTGAATGTTAACTACAACTAAATATATAGGTATATATAATATAGTCACGGGATGTGGAGTACAGCATAGGGAAGATAGTCGATGGTATTATAACAGCTGTATAAGATGTCAGAAGGGTAGTAGCTTGGGGGGTGGGTTATCACTTTATGAGGGGTTTAAATGTCTAACTATTATATTGCTTTGTACACCTGAAACTAATAAAAAAAACAGAAAAAATAAACATAAAAAATTAAAAAGACCTAAGAGATATAAAAATAAAAAAAACAGAAAGGAAAAAGAAATGAGCTATCAAGTCCTGAAAAATCATGGAGAAAACTTAAATACATATTACTAAGTGAAAACAGCCAATATGAATGCATGGTTCCAACTATATGACGTTCTGCAAAGGACAAAACTATGGGGACAGTAAAAATATCAGTGGTTTCCAGAGGTGGGGTGCTAGAGATGAATAGGCAGAGCACAGAGGACTTTCAGGGCAGTGTAAATACTCCAAGTAATCTTCAAGTACGCTATTTCTAATAAATTAATTCTCGTGCAAATCTATCTGATTTGCTGAAGTTATCACTTCCTTGACATAGGTCTATTTTGTTTGACACAGTAAAATAACATCTTTATTTGGTCTGTATACATAATTTACTTCTTAACGCAGCTAAATCCGTATTCTCTAGAACCAGCCTCTAAGGACCAGAATCAAGATCTTGAATATGGAGTAAATAGAAAGAAAAAAGAAGAAAGAAGTCGTTTCCTGAATGAGAAAACAATGTCAGTTTCTAAATGCTGTGATATTAAATAGGAAGCCTATTACTCTCTCATTCGAGTTGCATTAATGACCCAGGTTTCTTTACACAAACCATTTATCCTTTTTCCATCTCTGTTCTGTCACTTAAATAACTATATAAATGAAGACATTAATAAGTGGATAAATAAACAGGCTTAATAATATTTCCCAGAATATCTCTCAATATTAACAGAAAATTTAGCTTATTTGACATACTTTTAAAAAAACAACCACACAGCTATTTGGATAGGACTGTGTTATTTAAGAGAAGCACAGTTCCAATGTTTTGTGAAATAAAGATGAAGTGACAAGCTGTACTTGTTGCAGAAGGTTTCAATGTAGAATAACAAGTTTTACATGCACAGAAAATGATACCTTTGGTTTGGTTTGTAAATATTAATATATATCATACTAATGTATTTGTGTCCACAATATTTCCTATAACATCTCATTCTAATGGGCTCAAATAAAAGTTACTCATCTGTTTTAAAACTTGGATTCTCTCATAGATTGCAGAGTGATGGAGATATATTATAGTGGGCTTTGAGCCGAGGTCCAGGAATAGCTGTAGTCTATCCTAGCCCAGCCACTCCTCCTGGGACATCCCCCAGTGAGTAGTTAAGCAGGGAGGAATGTGGACAGCAAAAATCCTTTCCTGGCCGGATGCTTGGCCCCGAACCCAATTGTGGAGCATTGGTGAAGGAAGCTATAGATATTATGAGTTGCTGTTGCCTAAAAGCCACCTTGAAACAAGAAAAGCCTATTGTTTGCCTTTGCACCAAGCCCATGCTTGCATCTTGAGTGTAGACACCAAGGTAGGAAGAAACTCAAAGCAGAGCATGCTGGGAGAATAAGGGGCAGTGAGAGAGACTGACTGCCTCCAATGCCAAGAGAGGCTCACCCCAGGGCTCCCCAAACCTATCAGTTCCAGGTTGGTGTAAGCCTGAGGATCTGAAGGCCCAAAGAAAGACTTAATAAGGGAGCCAAAAAAAAAAAAAAAAAAAAGGAGAGAGAGATTCCCCTTTCAGTATCCCAGGAACAAAAATATACCCAAAGGAAACAAACGGTGGAAGAAATGAATGGGCCTTCTCCCCATTCACTGTGGAAGAGACACAGGAAGAAGTGAGGCGGCAATGAGTGTTTTGTCCAATACAAAGGCCTTTGCCATAGACACACATTTTAAAATTATGACCCAGTTAATACCCTTGATTTTGACTAAGTCATAGCCACATTCTTCATTGAAGAATTTGAGAGTTTGGGGACTTTGATAGGAAAAGCTATGGGCTTCAAGTCTGAACTTTTCATGATTTTTACTCTCCCAGATCTTTTTACGTATTATAATATCTTTGCATCTTTATGTACAAACTACCTGCACATGCAAATACTCACAAACAATGAATCTTCCTCTCCTAACTGTGAATAGGAAACTGCTTTTAAAGCCCTTCATTTTGTTAGCTTCTGTTTATGTGGATAATCCTTGAGGTCAAGGAAACACATTTTGCTCTACCAACCCAGTAAATATGAACAAAGGATTATGAACCAATGAGAATAAAGTTGACTAAATGTGGTCTGTCTTGCTTCATATATTCAGTAAATCATGGCTATTCGAAAATTCAAAACAGATGGACGACTTGATTTCTTTTATTTCCATTTTGCTGCATACCTGCAGTAGTTCCTATTCTGTGAACATACTATAAATTGCATTATAACAAATATCTATTATTTTCGAAATTGTCTAATTATCCTTAGCTGTGAAAGAAGCTTGTGCTATACATGAGTGGTCAAATCAAACAAGTCTGTAATCCAGGACTGAACCTCAATCTTGTCCCGGGGCCTGAGTTACTTCACCCAACATTTATCTATTGTCTATTCTGTGCCAGGAATTGTCATAAGTGCTGCAGATTTTAAGACAAATTAAAAACTATCTCTATCCTCCACAAGCTTCCAGAAAATAGAAGAGACAAAAAGAAACCGACGGTTACAACCTCGCTTCTTCCAAGAGTCTTTTTAACTACATCATGTAACTCTCATCCCTCCTTTTACTGGCACCAGTTGTCACTTCCAACTTTCCAAACTTCTAGACCTAGACCCTTCCAGGATATGCCCTCCTCTCATGCCTTTATAAAAGTGCCCTTGAACGAAATATTTCAAGAACCAATTAACATGAAACCCTTTTACGATTTTGATTTTAGGGTCTTCTGCACACCCAAAAGCTATGTGTGAGCTTTATCAGTAGAAGTGAGCTTTATGCCAAGTCTTCAGAGCTATGCCCTGATGGCACATGTCAGAAGTTATCAGGGAAGAAGCCTTAAGCATCACTCCTAAAGCGTCCACATTTGGATAACTATACAGAAGATATTCTCATCATTAACTGGGCATCAGAATCATGAGACAGATGTCTACAGATTCCTGGACCCCACTCCCAGACATTCCAGTTCAGTTGGTTAGAGAATGACTTCAGGTATTGAATTTAATTTTTTTAAATCTCTAGTTCATTCCAGAGTGTAGCCAGGTATGAGAACTGATCTATAGAGGACTCGAGATGGGGTGAAGGATTTTTCTCAGCTGAATGATGCTTGATTGATGTTAAAAAAAAAATATTAAGGGGGAATCTTTCTTTATTCTGCTCCTTGAGCATTCAGTATTTCTGCTCCTGTTATTCAAGTGATTTAATCTGTATGTGGCCAGCTCATTGACTCATTCACTCTCTCATCCCACTTGCTATAAACTGAATGTTTGTGACCCCCACCCTAGAGATTTCAATCGTTGAAGCCCTAATTCCCAAAGCGATGATATTTTTAGCTTTTGGGGAGATAATTCGATTTAGATAGGGTTGTGGGGGTAGAGCCCCCATGATGGGATTAGTGCCCTTATAAGAAGAGCTTACTCACTCTCTCCTTACCACGTGAAGACAGAGAGACAGAAAGTGGTTGTCAGCCAGGAAGCGGCCTCTCCCCAGGAACTGAATCTGCAGACGTCTTGATCTTGGACTTCCCAGAGAGTGTAACTAGATTATGGAATACTATAAATATGAGAAGAAGAAAAAATAAGGAGTCAAAGTTTTTAAATAAGTGGATCACTTAATGAACAAACATAGTCAAGCAGGACCCAGGAGGTAGGTTCTGGTTGTATTTATGAGAGGGTGAGAAATGTACTAACACTCTGTAACTGATCAAGTTATTGACGTAAAGAATAACTAACCAAAATGTCATCGTCCACCTGTAAAGAGATTTGGGCAGAGATGTGTGACTTTCCTCACCTCACTTGTCAAAAGTCATAAAAGTCCCTTCTCAGTTATTCTTAGAAAGAAAAATATGTTTTGTCAATAACATACTGTTTAGGAACTGGCATGTTCCTTCTGAACACCCCTTTCAGAGAGGGAATGCTATCATTACGACATGCTGAGACATCTATTTCTGGACTTTGGGGTGGGGGAGTTTTTGGGGGGTTTGGTTTTGGTTTTTTGAGGAGGGTAAAACAGGAAGTAAAAAACTCCTTCATGACAGAAACCAATCAACATGGTTTTAAATAGGAAGCAGCAGTGTCTGTTTGGCTGACACTACTGTGGTAAATCTGGACTGTTGGACCTGGTGGACTCTGACAACTGAAGCCCAGCTTCCCTCCATTCAGGAGAAGTCAGCCATCAGTCCTCACTGCAGACCTAACTGCACACTATGGTTTGGCTTTCCAATCACACTCCATCCCAGTTCCACCAGCAAATGCGGAAACATAGAGCTAGCTACACCCCGTGGAGGCTGGCAAAGGCTCTGTATCACTTTCAAGCTTTATAATTCTCTCTATGCCCATCATTTTGATTCATCCAGCAGGAAAGTGCTCGGGTCAACACCTATTATCTCCAGGGGAAAGAGTTTCAGAAATTACAAAGTGCCTAAAACCAATCTCCTGTACTTTCAGATAGGAAAAAAAATTACTTTGGACAGAGGAATGCAGGCTGGGTTCCTGCCCACTTACATCCAGTGTAATATTCCTGTATAAGGGCAGGATACACACACATGCATAGTGATTCCTGTTTTTTATCTCTCAATCGAATGCCTAAATTTGACACTTTGGTTGATAATCAGCATCAGAAGAATCAAGGGCCTTTGCAGTGAAATTTTTAAAGGGGATGATAAAATAATATTTCAAATTTGCTACTTATTAAACTATAAAAGTTTTAGTGTGGATGAAGGTCGAACGTGTTGGCTGAATCATACTTTTCAAATTATACTTGAATTGTCTGTGGATTTAGGCATCCCTAATGCCACCTTCCAGAGAAAATCTGAAGCTGACTCTTAATACAGAAGGGGTTGCTAGAGAAACTAAACGTGACGAAGGGCAATGTAATCATCCTTATGAATTTGTTTTCTCACATGCAATAAGACTGTCCTTTGTGGGATTAAGGGGTGAGGTAAAGATGGACATGAGTGGTTTATATAGAAGATAGTGTCTTAAATTCCACTCTGAATGTCACCTGAAGAACAGTCCCATGGTCCTGAGGTGAGGCCAAGAGATCTATATTTTTCATACACATTCCAGATCATTTTGATGTCATTTGTCCTTGATCTACAATTTGAGAAATTCTGGTAGAGTTGAACCCCTCTCATGCTGGTATTGAAAAACAGAATCACCTCCCACATGGTCTATATGACAGTATTTCAGGGGATTCGGGGTAGCTGGAGCCCCAGTACTACAAGGCATGGAGTAGCAGCGTTGTATTGAATGAGGGGAAAAGCCTGAACATTCATAAATGACCAAGTGCCGGTTGCATACATGACATCACACAAAGTATCAGAGAAATAATAAATATTCCTCATTTCTATCAGGCTTGTCAGAGGACAGTATGAATTTTCACACTGGAACTATATGTTAATTCAGGACAAAAAAAGCCACATGAATTTCAAACGACTCACTTTCCCTCAGGATGCATAAAAATCTCCCCAATCTGTTTTTGGCCCTCTTCTCAGAATAAAAGTGAGATTTCTACCTAAGAAAATTTCATGTTGTACAGATTTTAAATTTGTAGTTACCAACCCACAAATTTCTAAGAATGTTACTAAATTATAGTCATGAAACAAAAAGTATAATAAAGCCTCTTATAAATAATAATAACCCTGGAAACTTAAAAAAAAAAAATTAGGCATCAATGAGAAATGTCTGACCTTGACGACCATACTTCCTAATTCCAAGGCACATCCCCAAGAGATTATTGGGGTGATTTATTAAAATCACCGAGCCAGCAGGTGCTAAGGAAAAGAATCTGGAATGTGAAGACTAAGGTTTGAATTTTAATGAGCACGTGGATTCTGTTTAAAAGTTCTTTCAGGAAGAGACTCCTGTGCTGTTATCTACAGAAGGGACTCACATCTTGGCTCTGCCTCATATTGGCTGTGTGACCACCGGCAGGTTACTTGGCCTCTCTGAGTATCAGTTTCCATGTCTTTAAAGGTGGAGATAATAATGCCCACCTCCAAGTGTGGCTATTAGGAGTAAATGAGATTAAGTGAGTGGAAGTAGTTAGCAGAGTTCCTGACTCATAGCAAATGCTCAGTAAATCTAATATTTTCCCCATGATAGTGTGAATATTTAATTTAGAAAGAAATAAAAGCAAGTGAAGATGAAATAATATAATTAGTTGGCAGTCTTATAAGTAATTAAGAAACTGTAACATATTAGGTGGTTAAGACATGGCTTTTCGAGAAACTTAGTTTTAAATCTTGAGTCAACCCCTTAGTAACCTTGCGACATTGGGCAAGTGACTTAAAGTTTTTAAGCTTGTGCTCCTCATTTGTAAAATGGGACTAACAGAGAGATACTGTAAGAATTTCCATAAAAAAAGACGATAAACTGCTCTGTATATGGTCCGGGACAAGGTACGCCCTTGGACTGTGGCAATTGTTACTTATATCATTATCTCATTGTGATTTTTATTCATTTATTATTCAATTTGTTATTCACTTGTTATTATTCATTAACAGTATGAACCAGATCAAGGCCTTGAATGCTGATTTCTAGGCAAACTTACTTGGCATAAGTCCCATAACTTTGCAAAAGGTCAAATTACATGATCTTGGCCTTCTGGCAGAACAACTTCATCAGCCTCAAAAGTAACCTCTAAACCGTTTTCCAGATCACTGGAGGCTGGCCACATAACATGTGGTTTCTGAATCTTGGAATGACTGTTATCTTTGTAGGCGCGTCAGCCAGCTGCACTCCTTCCAAAGTGAGCAGAGCCCCTGGCCCTTTGAGTTAGAAGGTGGGCACAAAGTTAACCCTTATGGTTGAAATCATAGGAAAATGCCTGTACAGCCCAAGAATCCGTTTACTTCTGGTAAGATATGAGCCTTATATATCATTAAAGACATAAAAATGCACATAGTTTCACCCCAATTATTCAGAGCAGTAAGTGAAAGACTTATGCATGATATGCAAATTAGATAACAGATATGCAAATTATAAGCCAAGTCTTTCCTTGAATTAGAAACAATTAAGAAATGGCTCCACTAGTTACTTCCAAAGAGGATAGGGAACAAAGTGTAACCCTCATCTTGTTCCATGCAACTAAAATATCCAGGTGTATGAAGGGGAGGGAGGAGGACAAAAAATGGATCTGAATGATTCTGCTATTAAGACCTTTAAGAACAATGGAGAGAAAGAGCTGAGCGTTTCTGCTCCTCAGCTGGACCTTGTTATTCCCAGCACGTGCTGTCAAGAGTCAGTGGCAGCTCCTTTCTCAGAATGACTCTAGCTTTCAGAGTATTCTGATCTCAACACAGGTTTTAGGGTTTTTTCAAAGTGATCACTAACCAGGGTACCTCTAATTCATTGGAAGACAGTCACATTCATAAAATCTGTTTTCTCTGTCTTAGAAAGATAATTTCCTACCCATGCTGGAAGATTTACTTGCACAGATATTTCCTGTGCCAGACCCTGTGTGAGGCAACATGCACATTATATCATTGAGTGTCCCATGATGTAGGCACATAAGCCCCAAGAGACGTGGAGCTACCGTGTTTCCCCGAAAATAAGACCTAACCAGAAAATAAGCCCTAGCATGATTTTTCAGGATGACATTCCCTGAACATAAGCCCTAATGCATCTTTTGGAGCAAAAATTATTATAAGACCCCGTCTTATTTTCGGGAAAACACAGTAGTAACGTTCCGCCTCATAGGGTATCCTGCTATAGCTCATGTAGATAATAAGGGGCAGAAGCTGGGGAAAGAGGGTTTGTGAAGATATAGACCCCAAATCCATGTTTCTTCTCCAAACATTAAAAAAAAAACTGGAAGAGAGTGATGCAGAGTCTCTGTCCTAGAGGAGGAGGGTATGATCTGTTGCAGAAATGTACCCAAATGACACCAAACCAGGTGGAGAAAATAAACACAATAAGACTGCAAATTAAATAGTCAGGAGTGGGGTGGTTTAAAGAAAGAAGTTTCATCTGCTGGAGCAGTCAGGAGAGACTTCATGGAGGAGGAGGCATTCCAGAGGGCTAAGGTAGAAGGAGGTGAAAACCTGCAGAGGGATCCCAGAACAGCACATCGTAGACTTTGGCTAGAACCTAAATTATGAACATTAGAAAGATGGGACATTCTATCATGGCAGACCGAACACATATTGTACTAGTTGATTCTGTTGGTGAAGAAGAGTTTTCTAGATGTACTTTTAGCAAGGGGAACAGTGAGCTAAGGAAGATTAATCTGGAGCTGTATATAGGAATGGGTGGGTAGTGGGAGACAGGAGCCTGGGAGACGCATCAGAAGGTCTAGGAAGCCTCTGAATGAGGATGTGGGAGGGTCGGCCGTGGAAGAGGGACCAGCCACCACTGTCTGCCTTCACCAGTCTTTCCAGCACATAGTACAGTAACTGGTACTAAACTGGTTTTCATTGTGAAAGGATGGAAGCCAGGGAAAAAGAGAGAAGGAGTAAGGGAGAGAAGGAGGGAGGAGACATAGGGGAAGGGAAAAGGTTAGGGACATTGCCCTTTATGACTTTGGAACTTGTATATTTTCAACTTGTAAATGCCATCCCTTTGATTCCAGCCCCCTGCCAAAAAAAATGGAAAAAAAAATAGTGCATGTCAAACTAATTAAATCCAAGTAAGGTCTGTTGTCTATTTCATTGTATTCTGCCAATGCCAATTTCCTGGTTGTGATAATGTACCACCGTATATCGGATCCTAATATTGGGGAAAACTGGACAAGGGAACATGGGACCTCTCTGTACATTTTTTTGAAGCTTCTTGTGAGTCCATAATTAATTCAAAATAAAACGTTTTTAAAAAGTCAGTGCGAGTTGTAAAACGCTTTCATCCCCTGTTGTATCAGACAGCTGTCCTTGCACTTCTTCTCTTTGGCAGTTCACCAGGCTGAGTGAACAAGGTGACCTGCCTGCCGGGGGTGCTTGTCTCAGTGACGTACCCCGTCTCAGGGACATGACCCTTCATCTCTGACATTCCTCCAAACCCTTAATTTCCCTAATCTTCCAAAAGAGTTATTTTTTCTTCTAGATGTGTCAAAGTTCCCAAGTTTTCCATTTCAAAACTTTCTTATTTTGAGATTAGTGCATCCAAATTGCTAAAAATTAGTTATCTTTATATTCACATTTTCTTTTAAGTTGGTTGCATCTCAGAGTTGTTCAACTCATTATACATTATTCTCCAAATGCTCAATAGGTCTTTATTCTTCACTGATTATCTTTTATATCTGTGATAATTTCAGCTACTTACTTTGCCACACAAAATCCATTTTTCTGCAAAACCTTAGAATGCGTAAATTTCTACTTACCGTCTTCTGTTTTTAAGATTCCCTGATTATATGAAATAAGCATATTCATAGAAATGCTTAGAACAGTGCCTGCGTCAAAATGAGTACTTAATAAATTACAAACCATATTATCAATAAGTTTTATTTACCACCTCCCATTAATGCCTTTGAGAAATGTGATTTTTAAAAAACAATTCTGTAGCTTAGATTTGGTGTTATTTAATATTTTGCTTTATTTTAAATCTAGTGTAAGGAAAACATGCAAGGACAGAGAACAACTAGAAAGCAAAGAAAATGCCAATGCAATCTCCCAGATTCAAAACGAGTTTGGAGAATAAAACATTTTAAAACTCTTTCAGCCTTCATTGCCTATTGCTTCTAAACAACGTCCTGAAAAGATGTAGCATATTTCCATTTACTCGTCTATAGCCTAGTAGCCTATAGTTCAGCAATTATTCTAACTTAGAACAAATTAGTCTAAACACATGAACAAAAGGCTGAGTCATCCTATTTGAAAACCAGACCTTCCATTTTTGTTTTACGAATTCAAACTTTGCTGTCTAGAGATTATGTTTACTGTAGCGTTAAAGACTCATTTGCTTGGACCGCTTTGGAGGAGGCGCCACTCATTGGAAGGGTGAGGGCATTTCCAGAGTTAATTGGGAGAGAGGTGACTCTCTAATTACAGAAACAAGAACTTATCCCACATGAGCTGCAGGAAGGGGATCTTGCCTGGATTTCCCCATGCAGGCATCACGATGTAGGCAGCGGTTTCCGAGTGAGGGATGTCAAGATGGCCCCTCCACATGGAGAGAGGCTGAGAGCTGAGCACCTGAAAAATTGTGCCAATCTTTTGGAACTAAAGATTTTTACATCTGTATTAGTCTGCTTGGGCTACATAACCAAATTCCATAGTTCAAGTGTCTTAAACAACTATTTCTCCCAATTCTGGAGGCCAAAAATCCAAGATCAAGGAACCAGCAGATTCATTTTCTGGTGAAATCTGTCTTCCCACCTCGCAGATGGTCCTCTTCTTGGTTGGTCCTTCCATGGTCTTTCCTCTGTGTGTGCACTTGGTAGGAGAGAGACAGGGAGATAGAGCAGTGTCTCTTTGAATAAGGACATTAATCCCATCAGATCAGGCCTCCATTTTATGACCTTATTTAACCTTAATTACTTCCTTAGGGACCCCATCTCAAAATTCAGCCACATTGGGATGTAGAGCTTCCACATATGAATTTGGGGGAGGAGAGACACAACATTTAGTCCTTAATGACATCCTGAGATAATGTGCAGAACAGGTCACCTGGAAGCTGTCACCTAGACCTCAGGCTGCTTCCATGATCATGTCCAAGTAAGAAAGATCCCCTGTCTGTATCCCACTTAGGGCTTTACCTAAGTTTTTGTTTCTGTTATGAGAGGAGTTGTTGGGTGGGATCTGAGAGGTACTCTAAAGAACATGCTGCCTTAAACCTTTATCTATAAGCTTCTGGATTTATCTCTCTCTGCTCTCCCTTGGCATATGTAAAGTCTGCTCTGCGTCCCCTTACTGGCATTCAGTTAAACCAAGGGAAGGGGGCTGTGGCTGTAACTGGGCCAGAGATCTGAGCTATAGAGCACTGGCTTCCTGGAGTTAACACAGAGTCACCACTAAGTAGTGACGCTTAGGGGTCCAAGTCAGGCCTGCTATATCAGCCACCAGTCCCATCTGGGGCATGTCCTCTCAGGTCAAATCCTGCAGGTTATTCATTTAATAAATTAAAATATATTCTCTACCATAGTCCCTCACTTTTCTTTCCTGCTATTATTTCTACCTTTATTTTCCTTGGGCTCTGTTTGCTAGAATATCCTAAGCATATTTTCTGAATGTTGGCTGTTATAGGTTGAACTGTGTCCCACCAAAAAAATATGTTATATTGGAGTCCTACCCCTCAGTACCTCAGATGTGATCTTATTTGGAGATTGGGTCTTTACAGAGGTAATCAAGTAAAACTGAGGTCATTCGAGTGGACCCTCATCCAGTACGGCTGGTATCCTTATAAAACGGGGAAATTGGACCCAGAGACACAACCAGAAGGAAGATGATGTAACGACAATCACACAGATAGACCACCCCGTGAAGACTGGAATTTTGGTGCCCTAAGCCAAGGAACTTCCAGAAGGTAGGCAAGAAGCATGGGACAGAGCTTTCCCTAGATACTTCAGCGGGAACAACACCTTGATCCCAGAATTCCAGCCTTCAGAACTGTAAGACGGTACATTTGTGCAGCTTTCTGCTGTTTAAGGCACCCAGTGGTACTCGACTGCATCAGCCCCCAAAATACATTGGTGAAGCAAGTTGAGTCAGGTTGTTGTTGGCATTCGATTATATAGCTCTTGCTTTATTTGTCGCAGTATCAGCTACTCATGATCTGGGTCCTTGATGGATGATAGCCTCAAAGAACTTTAGGCCTCAAAAGGGGGATGACTGAGCAAGACCAATGCATGTTTCAGAGATCCGCCCCCAAAAATATTGATGGCAAGGTAGTGAGGGATGGCGTAAAGACAAAATTATAGAGATGACAAAATTATACAAATGGAGAATAGATCAGGGTTACCAGGGTTTAGAGAAGGATGAAAATGTGTGACTAGAAAGAGACAGCACTGGGGCGTTCCCTAGTGGTGACAGGGCCATTGTGTATCTTGATTGTTGTGGTGGTTACACAAATCCATATGTGGAATAAAATATCGTAGAACTGCACATACACACACACACAAAATGAGTGCATTCAAAAGCTGGTGAAATGCAAGTAACATTTGTAGTCTACTTAGTTGTATTGTCCTAATATCAATTTTCTGGTTTTGATAATGTGCTGTAGTTATATAAGATGTTAGTAACCATTGAACAAAGCTGGCTGATGGGTACACAGGCCCTCTTTGTCAGATTTTTGCAATTTTTTGTGAGTCTGTAATTATTTAAAAATAATAAATATTTTAGCAAAATGAGAGCTTGGCTGGCAGAAACAGATATTTCAGTTCTTTCATTTCTACTGCCCATGTGGCCTCTGCCTTTGACCTTGGTGTCCCCAGTTTAATAACCTGTTAAATTAATATCAAAGAATGTGAATATTTTAATAATCACAACTAGTTTTGAAGAATCAACTTCAATGGCAAAGAGAGCAAAGTATTAAACATATATAGTGGAACTGGTTAGAAATTCTATGCTTAATCTAATATTAATTTCTGCTCTAGTTGGAACCCTGTTAAAGAACTGGAAATAATGTAAAAAAGGAACCCCCTTGGAACAGTGACACAGATGCACTGTTCAAAAGTGACGTCATGTTCCATCAGTTTTTAGCTGGCAATTGCTGCAATCATCAAGTCCAGATGCTGTCTAATCCTGTACTGGCATTTTACTTCATAAAAAAATGAAATCATTGATTCTAATAAGTGGTTCCAGATTGAGTCATTAGTATCTTCATGATGTTTCTTTAGAGATCTAATCAGAACTAGTGCTCTTCAGTAAAATTTTCAGGCAATATTCATATATTCTGTTTTCAAGACTTATTTTTAAAATGATGGTACTTAAGATACTCAGTAAATGAATACACAAGTTACAGAACAGAGTTATGGATAGTCACATTTCTGATTGAAATATATTTGCGTGGGTCTAGGCACATTACATTTATTTTAACATATGCATAGAAAGAATGTAGAAGAATAGATTCCATGCTGTTGATAGTGGTTATCCCTAAAGGATTGGGATTGCAGGGGACTCATTTTCTTAAGCATATGTTTTCATAACATTTAATAAAGACTAAATTATATTTGATCCCCTTTCAATCATACTTGCCAACAATATGCATATATTAATCCCATTCCTACTTATATCCCTATACACACAGGGAGAGAGTGTATATTAGCAGATAACGAACTCTTCGACAATGAAGCAAAGGAAAGCTTAGATTATAGGGAAGAATCACAGGCATTTTCCTTCTTGCCACTTAACATTTTAATCCAGCCATACAGCTCAATGCTGCTAGTCCATGATATCCTGCTCCTAAACCTATAGCCCCTTCTTTGTCTGCATCAGAACCCTTGGGATGGTAACACGACCTCCATCTCACCTCTAATTCTAGGAACTCAGTGTTTACAAGGAGTTTGTTGTGTTGGAAACTTAGCTTTGTTTTACCCATATGGCACGGAGACTTTGTGGGCATTCTTCCTCCTGGCTCTAGCCTTGGGAAAGGATCCCAATACCGAAGCTACAGCCAGGGCAAAACATGCCCAGCAGTATAGGAGAACTGTGAAGGAGGAAGAGGGATCTGAGTACAAGCAGCCCGGCAAGCAGGCAGGGGAGCCGGCAAATGCTTACTGAGGGATAGAGCATAACCAAAGCATGGTGACACCATTTATTTGAAAGAAATTGAGGACATGAAGAAGAAAGAATGCTGCCATTTGGAGCTTTTGTACATCCATGTTCAATACCCATGTATTGAAGTCTTAAGAATTAAAGGGAGACCTAGCGTTCTCCATGAGCAAAGGGGAAGACAGCATATATAATGTGTCACTAATTTTTCAAATAAGGGAAGCATGGAAAAAAGAGTAGGTGCTACCTTTGCAGATACAGCATGGGGGAAGGGAAGGGTTATATCTTGAAAGGGTGTTTCAAAGTAGCAAAGAAGTCTTCAAGGACTGTGTGTGTCATGCTGAGAAGTTGGCCCTTTGGAGGCTATTGACCCAGGACAGAAAATAAGTTTATTGACCATCTGAGCTCCCTTCCACTGATGTCCTTCCCAGGATACACACAGAATTGAGCCAAAAGTCAAGGCACAATCATCATGAAGAAAAGCTATAGTCCTGACACTATGGGAAGGAGCCAAAGATCAGTTCACTAACCATCAACAGTATTGTGGTGAGAAGACCACAGCTCTAAAATGTTCATCGTCATAGACTTGAACGCTGAGATGAACATCACCTTTTCCCCAGGAAAATGTGTCTATGCACACTCACACAGAAGTTTGTATAGTCTCGGGGAATTCAAGAGCCCACTCAATTTAAGAACTTTTAAATAGCTAAATTTTCTCAGAGAAGGTTAAAACTTAGTGGAAAAACAGCACATTCTTAGTGTGGAATTTAGAATATTTAACAACTATATGAGGGAAATGAAAATAGGAAAATTAATAACAAAATGGAAGCCAAGATTAATAGGCTTAGTAAAATAGAAAAATTTCTTTGGACCAGACTTGAAACAGAAAAGTCATTTTATAAAGCTTAATGTTTCCTCAAAAAAAAAAAAGAAAAGAAAGAAAGAAGAAAGAAAAAAGAAAAACCCCAAGGGTCAGCATGTGGGTAGGAAGCTATCTTATATGAAATAAATAGAGAAGAAGTAGGAAGAAGCTGAGTTGACTATGCAAACACCCAAACACAAATTAAAATTACAAAAAGAAACGTGGCTAGCTTACCCAAGAGAACACGAGGAAACAGCAGGTAACTGGGCTAAAATTGGAAAAATAAAAGCCAGAAATGAGATGCAAATTGCAAGACACAAAGACATGTACAAAGTTCTGTAAATACATAAGGCCTGAGAAACAATTACAGGGATGTTAGCTTTTCAAATTGCTTTTTAATAAATGGCAATAAAATATCTTTAATAACACGTAACTGTAGAGAAATTTAGTTTGCAATGCTCCTAGCAGTCAATAATAACAATAATGATAATGGTAGTAATAGTCGTAATATTACTAATATGTCACAGGCATGAAACAGAAACCCTAGGCATGAAATTTTGTTTTTATTCATTTATTCCCTCAACACCAATGTTAGAAGCATTTTAGTGGACATCTTAAACTAGTAAATCCACGTAAAGCACTCATAAAAATTAGTTATTAATATTCCTATTGTTTTCAATGTTTCTGCTTGCCCAGCATCCATGCTATGGTACAGGAATTCCTTTTCTCCCTTTGGAAATCACTCAGCCTATTCTCAATCCATGAGTGTCAGGTAGAACTGACCTCTGCTCCTAGTTTCTGAAAGGTCTCCTGACCCCAGCTAAGGCAGTCAGAGTGCCACACTCCAGCCATGCTGATAGACTCAAGGATGAGCCGTGACTCAAGCAGACCAATGAAAACCCTAGTTGGGATGTTTGCTGACATCATCTTTCTCTAAAACGTGTGGTACTGAGGATCACGTAAGCCTGGAGCAACCAGAGCCATCTTGGCCCCTACAAAGGGAGAATATGCCTAGGAATAAAAGCAACAAAAGGAAAAATGATCCAAAAGACAAAATTTGAGTCTAGGAACACAGCTAGGATGAAACCGACCACTTCAATTTCTAAACTTGTTACATGATCCATTGATTTCTTTTCTGTGCATAAGTTGCTATGAATGGCACAGCTGTAGCTTGACCAGAAGTGCTCACCATATGGATACTGGAGAGTGGGGTCCAAGGGAGATCTAAGACAGATGGGGTCTCTGTCCTCATGGAGCCCAGAACGTACCAAGGAAGCTTGGCATGCACAGTCTGTTACAAATGTGTTGCGAGTTACCAAGAGGAACACAGGTGTCCCAAAAATAGGTGCATCTCACCTAGTCTGAGAAATCAAGGAAAACCTTCTCAATGAAGAACAGAATTCCTTTTTTGATTCTTCAGTATTGGGGCAGTTATACTGTAACAGTATTGGGGCAGTTACATGGCAGAATGGTATTCTGCTGAAGAGTTGAGGCATTGGGTGTTTGGGGGACTGAAAATTATTTTGTGGCCTTAGGAAAGTCATGTAAGCTCTTAGGCATCATTTTTTAAAATCTAAATGTCAGAGTTGTAAGGAGATGATCTCTAAGAGCCCTTGCTGTAATTACATTCTATGATATGTCTCCAGCTTGTCAAGCTTAATTTTGATGTATTAAATTATCATTCAGACACCTACCAAAGGCTCACTTTTCTGAGTTCATGTTACACAAGGACCTCTACAATGACTATTCCCTACTTATAGAATTGGAACCTCCTTAGAGAACTTGACTTAAAGATAGCTAGAAGCTAAAGTCCATGTTTCACATTGCAGAGCATAGACTGTTGGTACAGTGTGATGCTTTTAAAAATCAAACAGCACTCCCAAAGTTATGCACAGAAATGTGTCTCAATTGAGAAATGATATAAAATTAAATTAAATACATGAGGTATGAGTATAAAATAATGAGTCTGTCCTCAAAACAAACATGCCAAGTGGGAGGAGTCTCTTTCAAAGAAGTCCTTTGGGAGATGAACCCTTCACCCCACACATGTGCTTAGCCACACACGAAGTCTTTTTGGAAACTACTGTGTTGA
The DNA here is from genome assembly GCF_004115265.2 of Rhinolophus ferrumequinum. NCBI lineage: Eukaryota > Metazoa > Chordata > Mammalia > Chiroptera > Rhinolophidae > Rhinolophus > Rhinolophus ferrumequinum. The sequence continues at coordinate 12,223,484 of NC_046291.1, read as the reverse complement.
ATTGCCGTTAGAGATATTGTTGTTTTGACTACACTAAATAGTGATAAAAGTTGTCCTTTGGATGATGTTTAAAACAATGAAAAGGCGCTTAGCTCCAAGTCAGGCGAATAAGGTGAGTATACAAGGTGTAGAATTCCACCTTGACTTGAAATGCAAAGCAGAGAGTGTTGTTCCCTTGTGCTCACACTGACTGTAGGGAAATTCCAAATAAGATCTAAAGGAAAGGAAAGTTTTGAACAAAGACAATATCTTGAGAATGAGTGTGTGTCCTGCTAGGGTGACTGCTCAAGTACATACGCTGGGCCAACCGATTCATAGATCATTTCTAAATGTCTCATATACCAAATTGAATGCATGTAGAATTAAATTGAGAGCTCCTCCGATAATGTTCTGTAATCTCATCATTCCAAAAATATTTTGGAGCCTTTAGCATGAGCCATGTCCTGTATACAATAGGTGCTCAAAGAATTAGCACAATTGCTAGTCTTTAATCAGAAGCACATAAGAGCTGGAGCCATCCTTAAGTTTACGTTCCTATTGTGTGGCCCGGAAAAGGGAGCATTTGACAACAGACAGTGTCAACAAAATGAAAACTCAAGATTATAGTGATGGTGCTTTCAGGAAATTCAACACAACTTCTGAACAACATTTTGAAAAATTAATGTCATCTAACTAGGTATATTCATTCCATGCTTGAGAGACAAAAATATTTCCTAAATTATATTTGAAGTAACATCTTTGAATAAATCCACAACTTTATATTACCTCTAAACCCCAAACCAAAGTTCTGTAAGAATTTAAGAAATCTAAGCTATTGTCGTTTCTACAGGTTTATTGCCACCAGTGGGCAGTAAAAATTGTTAAAATTTTAATTTTACAGCTAAAAATTGTACCTCTTTACAATTAAATTAATGGTATTCCAATCCCACATTAATTCACAATCCATTTTTATTATTGGGAGAAAAGATATTTTTGTCAATTTAAGTCATAAAAATTCAAAGAAACTCACTAGTTGTTAATATTATTTTTAAAAAATATATCTAGTTTAGTATTCTAGCTTTCCCAACTTACGTAGGAAATACTCAAAAGGGCAATGTGAACAAAAAGTTTCCCGAAAGATTTTAAGCACTCGAGGTGCTTGGGGAAAAACACTGGTAATATACATTACAATTTTTCCCATAGAATCTTTGTGTATACTGAGATAAATTAGAAAAAAACTACTAAAATATGGAAGAAGACAAAAGAGGACCATTAAGATGATCAAATTTTACCATTAGCAGAAATCTCCCAATATTACACTGCACACATTTACTCTGGCAAATATCTTTAATTTCCATTTAGGAGAACTTAAATGCCCTCTAATAGAAGCCACTTCCAATCAGAAGTCATCTACAAATGTTTGTCTAGATTTAACCTTAGTTCCTAATGTTGAAGCCAGCATTACTCGTCAGTAAATAAGTAAATAACAATAAGTGGAAAAAAAAATTTTTCCCCTAGGATAAAGGAAAACACACTTTACTTCATCCATTTTATAAAATGGCCTAACTCAAAATTGTGACTGCCTCAACAAATCCATCTAATCAATTCTGTGTTAAAAGATTAGAGGTGTGCCATTTCAGGGTAAGTTCTGTAAGGGTACTTGTATTGCTCTGCTCATCTGGAATTGATTTGAGTCAAAAAAAAGATTTTATAAGACCAAAATCTTCATATTTCCTGGGTCAGAACAATCCCATTAAGTACGGTGAGCCAAGTTGCCCAAGAACTTAAGCATAGTCTTTGAGAAATGGTTCTCTTTCAGTTGAGATTGCCACCACTCCATTTCCTCCCTACCCTTAAATTCATGTAGGATTTAATCTTTGTATTTCTAGAACAAAGATTGAAGCTGAACTTAGTTTCTCTTGTTGCTTGATATGGTTCTATAAACATAAGATGATCTTGCACATTTTTTGATTCACGTGTGTTCTACATGTCTAATCAAAATGACAAATATTAGTGGAGCGTACTGTGTGAGCCTATAGAAAATGGGTCTTGACTCTGGTGGATTTGAAGTCTAGTTGAACAGATAGGAGACACATGGGAAAGAATATCAAGACCTACAAATAAGGGCTTGTTTGTGGGGTTCAGACTGTATATTTGGGGGAATTAAAAGACAAGCGAGACACTTGGGAGCTGTGCTGTGCAGTGATCAAAGAAAGTAGTCTATATAGAGGGTGGCAGATAAATGTCCCCTCCCCAGCTCCCTATGAGGCAGTGTGTTTAGACCCCATGTCTGTCACTTATTTGCAGAGTGATGTCTCATTTCTCTAAGCCTCCATGTCCTCAGCTACACAAAGGGTTTTCATGACGATTGCTTGAAGTGGTGCCTTCCACAGTACCTGGCACATAATTATGAACTGTTATTTAGTCAAGATATAGGACTTGACTAAGGTTTTGACTGATGGATAGGATTTTGTTAACATGAAGGGAGAGAAGATTTCAGACCAGGAAGTGACCTGTGAACAAACCCAGAGGCAGAACTGATGATGCAGTTTAGAGATAAGCACTACTGAAAATTTCAAGCTTTATACACTAAGAAGTTATAGTCTTATACAATGAATATTTTGTGTATTTAACCAGAGGGAGAATGTAGCTTCTTAGTCTGGTTTCGCTGGAGATTCTGATTCAGTGGGTCTATGAAGAAACCCAGGAATCTGTATGTTGAAACACATTCCATGTGACTATTTTGATCAATTCTGGGTTATACTAAGCCAATAAATTGATTTTATGCCTAGTATTCATAACACTCTGACATTCTAACTATTCTGTGATTCTACGAAAGCACATTTCAACATAAATTGTTAGATAATAATTTAAGTGTTTTTAAATAACGTAAGGCTGTATATTCTAGAGATAGAGCAGCTGAGCAATAGTAGAGGGAAAGCACAGGCAGAATCCCAGAATCACTGGTGGTGACATTAGATGACATTCCTTCATTTTACAGATGACAACACTGAGGAATTAAATGTCTGGTTATCAGACTCACTATAACAATAGCTGTAACAGCAGAAGCTTTGGCTGAGAAAAAGCCTCGCCTTTCAGTTTGGCATCAGCAGTTTAAGGAACTCTGTATCATTCAATGTGGAAGGGGAGTAAAGTGGACAATGGCAAGGCTGTGTGCCCGCAGCTTTGCTAAAAAGTGGCTCTTCTTGTGCAGAGGCAAGACCCTGAAGTCTATTAACTCACACAGAAATTGATTTCACTCGGATTCAGCTGAAGGTGTGTATAAGCAGCTGGGTGTCAGTGGACACACAAGTGTCTTTGTCACACACCTTGAGATGCACCAAAAGCGGCAACCTTAGCCCTTTGTAAGAAAGTGTCCGTGACACCCCCAAACTCCCCCGGATAAAGTCGAAATTGGACAGAATCTTACTTGCGGGGTATAATTAGAATTAAATTTAGCCCTCCCAAAAGCACAAGAAGGGACATTAGCAATTCCATACATCTAAGTAAAAACAAACTTTTGTAATACTCCATCCCTTTGGTCAAGTTTGCTTTAGGCGTTTGTATCTGGTCTGTGATTTTGCTTGGAACATTTACTCATCTAAGGTCAGAATTTGATTACAAATGCAAGTGTCTTGCATATATCCTAAAACTTAACTCTGTCTCTACCTACTTTACTTTGTGATTACCTAAAATTGGCATGTTCTATTAACCGCCTAATTTCTAGAATATATACGTGATAGGGGAACACTTATTACAGTCTTCCAAATGTCCCTTTTTAGGCTACTAACTTGAGTCATAGTCTTACTCCTTTCTGTAACCCCTATGGTGCTTAGGAATAGTAAAGGCTGATTAAGTATCATTAAATTACACACTCTAAAATTTGGACAAATTCATTCCAGTTATATAAGCCAGAAACCCAGGAGTTATTCTTGACATCTACCTATCCCTCATACCTTATATCCAATTTATCACTGATATTTACCCCCTATATCTTTCTAAAATCTATTTTCGTCTCACCATCTCTAGAGCCATACCTCTCTAATTTATCCACCTCTAGTAAGATACTAACACTTGGGGACATTTGTGTATACCAGTATCCATAATGTCTCTTAGATGGCAATGGTAACTAATTACCAACTGTCAAATCAAAGTTCTTATGTCTTAGCAGTAATTAGGTCCCAATGAGTAAAATTTTCTTTGGGAAGTAGCAGAAGGAAGGGATCATTTTGAAAGGAAGGAAATTTAGGAAAGGGCAGATTTTAAGGCAAAGGATTTTGGAAAAATGGAAGGGGTAAGAGTTTCTGAGAGCTCCTGTGACTTGTCAATACTCCCCCAGAGCCCTGAGAACAGGGCTGTGCTGCTGAAAATCTCCCCTGTGCTGCCACCCTGGTTGCCAGTGGCCAAGATGGGGTGTCATTGGGTTTGTTGTGATGCCTGCAATCCATTTTAATTGCGTCTCCCCAGCTCTTTCCAGCCCAGTCTTCTTCAACCTGATATTTATTCCGCCTCTCTTCTCCATCTAGGAGAAGAGGAAAGAAAAAGAAGAAAAACATCAAAGAGAAAAACTATCAAAGAAAAAATATATATCTCTGCTAGATTTTACCAGTAGGGAGAGAAGGTTTAATTCTCCCTGTTACCAGTTTTTCTTTCCTTAATGGAGTAACCTTTCTTTTGTAATATTTGTATTAAATATTATATTTACTTCATATTTAAGCCTTTCTTTTCAAAGGACTACACTCCTCTTGAAGCTATTCACTCCCTTCAGTAGTTCTCAACCCTGGCCATTCACCAGAAGGGTGTGTACAAATACTGGTAGGTATTCCAGCAAGTCTGTGGTGACAGGGGGCTACAGAGCTCTCTATTTTTATAAGTAGCCTACAGTCTAACCTCTCTCTAGGGCTGAGGGTTACTGTTTTAGTATGTCAAAGTTCTCTTGAATATTTTATGATAACCATAATAGAGGAAGGGCTGGCAGAATAGAAAGAAGTAAAAGGAGAAAGCAGAAATGGCATTGGAGGAAAACAGTAAACGAGGAGAAAAGCTAAGATGGTTTCATTTGGAATCCTAGAGAGATTCAGACATGGAAAAGTCTTCAGCATGAGTGAGGCCTGACGCTGTGCCTTGTTTAAGCCACACAAGTATGGCCAGGGCTGGAGGCTGGCTCTTCGGAACCCTAGTCCATTGTTCTTTTAACAGAGGGTTTTGAAGAGTAAGCCAAGCTTGAGTCAGATACCAGTTCCCATGGAGGGGGGGCGCAGGGCTTGGAGAGCAAATGGTTCTAACTTGGGAGTTTGGGCTCTGGAAGCATGTTCTGGTCGATCCTGTTGTTCTGGTTTTGGAGCTGGGGTCACAGCCTCACCAGCTGGGTCAGGAGGATCTGCTGAGTCTGCAGGGTTGTGAATCTTAGTGGCAGGGAAGCCAATGGGGCCATGGCAGCTGTGTCCCTAGAGTGAGCTGTCACATCGAGCAAGGCTCAAGACTGCAGCAGGCGGTGTCTTCAGCAAGTCTCAGCTCTCGTGGGGACGGCTGCCTGGACGAGCCTGGAGCAAACCGGCCAGGTGTCCCAGGAGGTCCGTATCGTGGACTGATATACTCGAAGCACAGAAACAGGAACATGAAAGAGGCAGAAAAGCCTTGAAAAACTTCTTTGCTAATAAGTTAACTGAATATAAGAACATATAAAGCAAATATGCCTTGCCTTGACTCTGCAGTTTGAAGGTAAATTATGATTGATGAGTTCAAGGTTGAAGACCATCTTCCTTAAACAGCATTTATAATCTATAAACATAATAAAAAGCAAATTGTTTTGATTTAAGGAACAAGATGTCTTGATTTTCTATTAGTGGATAGCATATGTTGCAATGGTTTTCCATGAAAAGTGTTGGATGTCTATTAACCCATTTGCATTATCTTCTCCTGTCCTCTTGTGGCCAAAGGTGGACATTTGAAAGCCAGCGGCCTGGGGTAGACCTTCTTTGCCGCAAAAAAAAAAAAAAAAGAAAAGAAAAAACAGAGCAGGCGGGCATGGAAGCTAGCGCTCCCATCTCATTAGGATAATACCCAATCTGGACAGTGCCTTGCCCAGAGACTTCAATTATTTGGTGAACTTAAAATGCCTTTGCTTTGGGAGACACAAAGCCTTTGGGATGACCTTTAAAGGAAAGGAAATTTAAGGAGATAGCACCCCCTGCTGGTAAATTTTATCATCACTAGAATTAATCAACTGGGACAGGCTTAACTCTTTAAAAGAGGCAGGAAGAGAAATGCCTTAATGTCTCAGATTTCAGTCACTGGACCAGATAAGATTACATCAGAGTTACAGAAACCTGAACTAGAATGGTAACTGAATACTTATTCACCTTTGAATAGTTCAAATATTAAAGCAATCTTCTTTACTCAGAATGTATCTCTGAGGTTTTGTTTTTTTGTTTGTTTGGGGTTTTTTTTTTTTTTTTTTTTTTGGTTGTCCTGTTTTATTTGGCAAGGAAAACTTAATCGAGTAGAAGTTTTCCACCTTACTCATTTTGACAGGAACATGTATGCATGGGCCCAGATTGCCCAGTAAGAGTATGTATCCACGTGGAAAAACCTTAAGGGCATTAATTATAAATGGTTTGAATTGAAGGCTATTTTGTAATAAGAAATTTTGCTCCTCAAAAAATAGTTTTCCTATACTCCTTTGGAAATAACTAAATCGTGGATTCTTTCACTATAGGATCAGCAGCTGAGACTTATCTTACTATTTCTCCTGTTAAGAAGCTCTCACTAATCATTGGTCTACAAGAATGGATAACAGCCCTGTCAGGATTCTCGTGGAACGTATCGTGTGGGGGATGGGCCTAGTCCCAGCAGGTTGGGTTGGCCCTGTGTGTGACCGGTCCACTTGTTCAGGTAATGTACTCGCTTACAGAAACTGTTTTCATTATTAAGTACACGTTCACTAGAAAAATCAACTTTTGTTGGGAGTGGTGCTCTGCTGCCTAAGGCTGCCACAAACAGGTCAGGGCATTTTATTGTCAACCACACTGCATAGGATTCTGGAAAGAACAGCCAACTGCAACCCATGTGTTTTGGTGAGCTTCCTGTCCTGGTGATTGCCACGCACATGCTGACAAGGTGGGCCAAGGCTTGCCAGCTGTTGAGGTCGTAAAGGGCAGAAGTGCTCAGATTTCTACAGATAAAGCACAAACACACTCTGTTTATGAAAACAACTGGAACAATAAGCTGCCTATCATGAACCTGACTCTAAAATAAAAATGGGTATTTTTAAAATACCATGCCCAGCTTGAAAACTTAATCAGGATAATCTGGATGACAGTGAGACAAACATGCAGGAACTAGCAATAATCACTAGCATTTTTTTGAACTCTCATTTTTATTATGTCATTTCCTCTTGTCACCATTGTGAAGGAGATCCAAGAGCTTATGTCAGCCATATGGTGACATTTTCTCATAGATTGAACCAAACTATGACCATCAACAATCACCCTGATTCAGAGAATAGCCCATTTTTTTAAAAGGACTAAATTATCAGTGATTTAACTCCCTCCAAGGAATTAAGAAAACTCTCAGTTAATTATACTCGATGCTGTTTTTCAATCTTTCTGGTTTGTCTGTTACATCAGACAAAGCCGCGTTGGAATTGAAGTTTCCTCGCTCAAAAGAAAATTAAATAAAAATGTGCTATTTACTTACTTTTCAATGATGATTCTTCCAAAAGAAGATTTTCTATAAACCTAGGATTTCCATTTAAATCCTAATTACTAGAAGAAAAAATCTCCTTCCCCCTGACACACTCAATTCAAACTTTATAATATTATACCATATCTAGCTGAAATTTAATTTAAAAGTAGACAAAGAACTTAGGATATTTCTAAAAAAGAAATACAAATGGCCAGCACATACATGAAAAAGTGTAGCTTTTTTATTATCAAAGTAATGTAAATGTAAATGAGTTTTTTTTTTCCTCCTATGAGACTGACAAAGATGTTTCTTTCGGAGGATGGTACTCAGCTTTGGCAAGGACGTAATGAAGCAGGCTTTCTCCTGCGCCACTTGTGGAAGTATGGAGTGGTAGAACCTTTCGGGAAGCAATTTGTCCTCATATAACAAAGGCTTGAAAAGACAGAAAGTGTAGCTTGGTTCAGGAATTCCACTGCTGACGAGCTCTTGATTTTTATCTTCCTCACAATTTCTCGTATAGAAGATGTGTTTTTACTGTAGCTCTTCACAGCCTCGGCATTTTTTCCCCCACATTAACTCAAGAACTTTCTTTCACCTTTTCACTTAAAGGAAGAACTTCACGGCTCCTCTTTGGCATATCCAAATAGCCAGCGTCACCACTCTTGCATTCGGGGGGCCATTATTAAGTTAAATAAGGGTTACTTGAACACAAGCACTGCCATGCTGCGACAGGCCAGCTGATAACCAAGATGGCTAAGTGACTAACGGGTGGGTGGCATATACAGCATGGACACACTGGGCAAGGTGTAAGTCACATCCCCAGCAAGACAGAGCAGGACTGCACAAGATTTCATCACACTACTCAGAATAGTGCACAATTTAAAACATGAATTGTTTATTTCTGGTATTTTCCATTTATAATAATATTTTTGAACTGCAGTTGACTGTGGGTAACTGAAACCTTGGAGAGTGAACCGGTGGATAAGGGAGGGCTGCTGTGCTCATATCCTGGGTACTCCCATATGTATGTGAAATATACATGCTAATAAACTGTTTGTTTTTCTCTTGGTAATCCCTCCTTTGCCAGTCTAATTTTACAGGGCCCCAGCTGGGGAACCCAAGAGGGTAGAAAGAAAAAGAATTTTTTCCTTCCTTGCATTAGAATATTACCTCACCACCAAAAGCTGAGTGACTTAGAATCCAAAACCAATTTTATTGAATCACAGCTAGAAAGAGGTTGGTGGAAACTAAAGTAATTAATTATTGGTCTGTCATCATAAATGGTACCAGAAATTATGCCTCATATAATAAACGTATCACTTCACTGACACTAATCACATTTTCAGGGTTGTAAAAAGCAATTCTTACTTTTCATTTAAATGAGAAGAAAAGACTTTGATGTTATATTGGATTTTTCATAACCTTCAGAGGCAATTTTTAAACCTCATTCTGTTTGCTTGACTTCATACAATGAACAGTTTATAATTATAAGCAAGCAAGCGAACAATATATATTTCAACTGACAAAAACAAAAGCATAGGGAGCAAGAATCAACTGTTGAGGCAAAAATAGGCCTCATATTCTTATTTCTCCCTCTGCCACCGCAGGCTGAAATCTAGTAGAACATCAATTACACTTGACGACTTTGTTTTAACAAAAGGGTCACCCCTGCTTCCATGGGGAAAGTAATCTTCATGGTTTAAAATCTCATTGGAGTAGGAAAAAAAATTAACAGGTATATCATTTTGATTAAATATGTTCAGAAAAATCTAAAATTTTGACATGAAATTATAATACACGAAGAGTACATTTTATGCAGATGAATCTTTTGTATCAGGAAAGTTACACCTATCGCATCCCCGACCTATAGTTTTTAGTATAATTTGAATTTTCAAATATTCAGCTTCCGGGAAGAGGAGCATATTTAGAGTTAAAATTGCAAGAAGAAAGAGAGAGAGAAAGAGAGTAACAATAGCAATAAGAGCATCCACAAGAAGGAAATCCTTAGACCCACGTCATTGGTTGGCTGTGTCCAGAAAATCTGGATTCCAGAAGTTTATGCACAGCATAAACCAATGAGATATTGGCCCTAGACTTTTGCTGGAGCTAGTGAGAAAAGTTTTTCCCTTCTCAGGGGTTGTTAGAACCTTTGAATTGTGACTATTGAGACAGACCAAGTCTTGAGAGTTATGAAGGGTCCAACTAGAGTTGTCAAAACAAATTGGAGTTCAGGGAACCATAGCTAACCTCTGTGATGACATATCTAGGCACAGACTGATTGTGGTCTAATTAGCTCCTTTCTATCGTGTTTCCCCGAAAATAAGACCTAGCTGGACCATCAGCTCTAATGAGTCTTTTGGAGCAAGAATTAATATAAGACCCAGTATTATATTATATTATACCTGGACTTATGTTATGTAAGACTGAGTCTTATATTATATAAAACCTGGTCTTACATTAAAATAAGACCGGGTCTTATATTAATTTTTGCTCTAAACGACGCATTACGGCTGATGGTCCAGCTAGGTCTTATTTTCAGGGAAACACGATAATAGGAATAGAAAGGAATTAAACCAGATTCAGCACTTCTGGAATATATGAGAAATTCCTGTGAGTCGGCAAGAAAAAGATAGAAAACCCAATTAAAAAAAGAAAAAGACTAAAGGATATGAAGAGAAAATTCCCATAAAAACTAACTGAAGTGATGTCCTGCCTGTTTAATTACAAGAGAAAAATAAATTAAAACACAACCATTCACTAGTTTACACTCCTTAGGTTGTCAATAAATAGAAACACCAGAAACTAAGCTCTGGTGAGGATGCTGGAAAATAAGAGATTGATACATGGTTGCTGGGACCACCTGCGTGCACAGCCACTGAAGAACATTCTGGCAGTATTCTTGAAAACGAGTACACAAATGCACTAGGACACAGCATTTCAGGTCTGTGTGCAAGTACCCTCCACAAAAACACCTCACAAACCAGAGGGTAAGGGGGTTGGGAGGTGGGGGATGAGGGTGAGGGGGATCCAATATATGGTGATGGAAGGGAAGCTGACTCTGGGTGGTGAACACACAGTGTGATTTATGGATGATGTGATACAGAATTGCACACCTGAAATCTATGTAATTTTACTAACAATTGTCACCCCAATAAATTAAAAAAAATAAAATTAAAAAAAAAAAAAACACCTCACAAGTACAAAGGAAGATGTGAAATGGTGAGCAGGGCAAAGTGCTGTTTCCAGTAGCTGGGAGCTACATTTGTCCATCCAAATGTGAACGATAAATAAAACAGAACTGTTAGGAGGAATTAACTAACTTTGTGTTTAGCCACATGGCTAGATCTCAAAAATACAATGTTGAATGAAAAAGTAAGGAACAAAATGAGATTTAAAGCACAATGCTATTTAAGTTTTTCAAAACATTATGCATTTGAAAGGCATACACATACATATAAATTTTAAAAATGGAAGATCAGTTGGAAGTGCGTATGTTTAAAAAATGAGAAGAGGAAGAAAAAGTGGGACTTGGTATCATAAGAGAAGACAGAAATAAAATTTAAAAAGTCTAAATAGCCATATACAGACTAATGATATGCCCTAAACAGAGCCACATGGCCAACTCAATTCTGTTTATATAAGGTCAAGAATAAGTAATCTTTGCATTATGAAATTCATTCATTTTTTAAAAATTAATTAAAACACATATGCAATGATGATAGTCATGATTTAGAATAACAAAAGCAAACAAAACAATAAAAATAGTTTTTCAAAAATAAACGGATGAACAAAACATGGCACACTTTTAGCTCAATGAAATGTCCTAAAAAATGCTATTAAGATTATAAAGCATAAATAAAAGTTGTAAATTAATATATGGAAAACTACTTTTGGGAACAGAATGCAAAGTATTATAGTTTAACTGAGCAAAATGTTAAACAAACAAAAAAACACAGAAAACTTCAAATGTGTGAGCTTTATGGATGCCTGTGGGATTATGATGATATTACCTATAATGACAATTTTTTAAAAAAAATAAATAACACAAATATGAGAATAAATAATAACAAGAAATATGAATTAAAATAAACGAAGAAATACATCAAAATTGGTTTTTGTAGTAACCCTCTCTACTTTTCAGCTTGCTTGCTCATCTGATTGGTTTTTAAATTGTGGCAAAATGCATATAACATAAAATTTACTGTCTTAACCGTTTTTAAGTGTATAATTCAGTGGCATTAAGTACATTCACATTGTTGTGCAACCATCACCACCCTTCATCTCTAGGACTTTTCATACTGCAAAACTAAAACCCTGTACTCATTAAACAATAACGTCCGTTTACTTCTCCCCCACAACCCCTGGCAACCACCATCTACTTTCTGTCTCTATGAATCTGACTACTCTAGGGATCTCATATAAATGGAATCACACAATATTTGTCCTTTTGACTGGCTTATTTCACGCAGCATAGTATCTTCAAGGTTCACCAGTGTTGTAGCACGTGTCAAAATTCCCTTCCTTTTGAAGGCTGAATGCTATTCCATTGTACACATGCACATGTTTATCCATTCATCTGTGAATGGCCACATGGGTTGCTTTCACCTCTTGGCTATTGGGAATAGTGCAATGAACGTGGATGTGCGTAACTGATTTTTAGTGGGAGCTGTGGGCTTTGATCGCATGCCCCCAAGCAACTCTTTCAAGGACTGAAGACATAGCTACTGGAAAAACCACAGAAGAGATATGAATAAGTATGACAAAAGGATTCCAACTGTTAAATCCAAGAGGCACACACAGTGGTCTCAATATGACTACATATTTTAAATATTTCATAATCAAAACAAGAGAGAAAGGATGGAAGGAAGGAAGGAAGGAAGGAAGGAAGGAAAGAAGGAAAGAAAGAAAGAAAGGAGGATGAGAGGGATAGTCTTGGGGGCTTTTCTCTACTGAACATTCTCTTTAGGTTCAATGTCCATGTGGAATTGGAGGGTTTTAAATGATACCAGGGTTGCTATGCAGGTGGAGAGTGGGAGGTAAGGTCTGAGTCCTCATTACACGCATTTTCTCATGTGCCTAGAGCCCAAAATCGACTGCCTGGGTTTGAAGCTCCACTGTGCAGTTTAATAGCTGTGTGATGTTGGGCAAGTTATTTAATTTGTTTAGGCCTCAGTTTATTCATCAGTAAAATGAAAATAATAACACTGATCTGTGTTTGAAAAACTGCTTTTCCTCCTGTGTTTTTCCTTTACTCTTACACTAATACACATTCTCACTTCTGATGCTTAAAGTCACCAAATGGATGGTTTGTTTTTTTTTCCATGCCAAGCAATTCTGTGACACCCGCTGGATGTCCTATAACTTAACTCCATTCTGACACTACCCACCTGGAGATAGAGTCAGATCTCACAGATAAAGGGCTCAGTCCAATGACATTCCCCCCACTTCAGATGCCAATCAAAAGTACTAGATCCCCAGGTTACCCACAACTTCTGTTCAACCTGGCAACGAGTAGGAGGTTCCTATGACTTTTTGCCCCTTGGATTTGATTGTTTGCTAAAACAGCTCCCAAAACTCACGTAAACACTTATTTACCTTTACTAGTTTATCAAAGGACATGATAGAGGGTACGGATGAACAGCCAGATGAAGAGATACATAGGGCGAGCTCTGGAAGGGTCCTGAGCATAGAAACGTCTGTCCCCGTGGAGTGGGGGTGCACTGGCTTCCCAGTACATGGATATGTTTTCCAACCTCAAAGCTCTCTGAACCCCAAATGTGAGACTTAGGGAGGCTTCCTCACATAGATAGGCATGATCAATTCTTAAGTCCATCTCCAGCCCCTCTCTCTTCTCTAGAGAAGTTAGAGGTTGGGGGGAGTTGAAAATTCCAGGCTTGTAATCATGGCTTGGTGACCAGCCCTCATCCAGGAGCCCCCCAGAGTCACCTCAGAACGAAAGATGCTCCTAGTGCTCTTATCACTTAGGAAATTATCAGGGTTTTAGGAACTCTGTGCCAGGAACTGGGGGCAGAGACCGATATGTATATTTCTTGTTATTCCACACTACTTCGTAGGGTTCTTGCGAAAATTAAATGAGCTAATTAATATGTACAAAGAGGCCTAGGACAGGGCTTGGCGCGTAGTGAGCCCTATGTAAGTATTATCTACTATTTTAATTATCTGCAAGGAGAGTGCTTATGCTAGAAGTTTCAGTAAATGTTCTCTTGGCACTGAATCTAGATCTCCTACAATATATATCCAGATATCAAGCCCTCCCTGCAGAGAAATATTAAATTAAGAGCAGCAATAAATGCTTTCTCTGTAGGGAACCCTGCCTCTCTTATTATTTGATTTTTAACATGGAGTATTGAATGATCTGTATCTTCCTGGTCCCATTTCAACACAGGTTTGGATACTCACAGAAGCTAGGGAAGGATTTGAGAACTGATCTCAGGAAAGTTTCTTATCCCACTCTTTTCAATCACACCCGCCCCCACCCCCGCCCCACCCCCTGAAGTTCAAGGTTATATAAGCTGTTTGCAGACAAACTTCAGCCTAAAATTTTTTTCACTTTTATTTGTTTTAAGTGTGTTTTTCCAGGACCCATCAGCTCCAAGTCAAGCAGTTGGTTCAATCTAGTTGTGGAGGGCGCAGCTCACAGTGGCCCATGTGGGGATCGAACTGGCAACCTTGGTGTTAAGAGCGCCGCGCTCTAACCAACTGAGCTAACGGGCCACCCCTTCAGCCTAAAATTTCTGACTGTTGCAATCATCTGATCAGCAATTCTTCCTTCTGTAAACCAAATAGCTCTTCTTTCAAAATAATAATATTAGAAAATTGTAAGTCTTCTATTTTTTCCATATGGCACTCACTGCTAAGAAGTGTCTGAAATAGCTTATTATCTGATTTTTACCTATTAAAAATAGAATGAACTCATATACCCACTTAGTCCTTTCATGCTTCGTAAGGAATATTTCCTGTCCAATATTGGAAAACAGTTTTGGGCGCGATGAGGGAAATTTTAAGGGTGGTAAGATCTTGATTACAGTGACAGGGACACAACTGCAGTCATTTGTCAAAACATGTTGAATTGCATATTGAAAATGGTTCATTTTATTGTATGCAAATTGTTCCACAAGAATGCTAATTTAAAAAAACAAACTCATGGAGCAGAATTCTTGGAATGTGGGCATTTGGTTGAGTATAAATTATGACTCAATGAAGTTAATATAAAAATAACAAATCACCACCTACCAATAAAAACATGGTGAGTTCTACAGTCTAGAGCAGGGGTATCCAAACTTTTTTCAACGTTTTTCACCAAGGGCCATATGCAGTAAAATACACAAACAGCCGGGCCACTCACTCGAGGTGAAGTACGTATTGCCTCACCTGGTTTATTTAAGTAAACTAAATATATTTTTGGAATTTGCTGCGGGCCATTAACAATGGATCACGGGCTGCAGTTGGCCCGCGGGCCGCAGTTTGGACACCCCTGGTCCAGAGTATTAAGGGAAGGGAGTGAAATAGATCAAAGATGGAAGAGAAAAAAAGAGCAGGAATAAACATTGTAAGGCCAGCAACCACTCCCCTCCAAGATAGTGGCAGCTACCTGGTAAATATTTCCGAGAGGCAGGCATGGTTACACAACAAGAAGCAATCAATGTCAGCCGCACTTGAGAAGAATTTAGCACACCTGGCTTTGGGGCCCAATGACATAAGTAATGTACAATGTTTCTAGTATGTGATAAATCTCTGGCCCTGACCCTTTTCTCAATATGTAAAAAGTTCCTGTCACTTTTAGGATTAATGTGATAGTATTCCTATGACAGGTATGTTTGCATGTTTGATTCACGTTCAGTTGGTGAGGAATGTTGACTTGAGATGAGTGTCGCCATGGAATGCTCAAGCTTTGACACAAACTCTCTTGGTTTCCTTGCTCAAGACAAAGAAGGAAGCTGCAAACAGAATTCTGATGATTTCCCACAAGGAAGATTGAAAGATTTCCTCATAAATGAATTTAAAAATGAGCTTTGTTTTTCCTAAGTGGAAGGCTTGGCTGGTTGCCCTAAAGATATCAAATTAGAGGGAGAGGTGCAGAGCGAACAGGTGCGCTGGGATCTGTAAGAGGTGAGGGGTGACAGGTATGTCATGTATTCTGTTTTCTCCACTCGTCTGGCTCACATTCAAGGTTTGTTGATTTATTGTTTGACACTTTAAGGGAATAAGGTCTTTGGGTTCTTAATCTAAAGGCTTTGAATTCTTGTAAAGAACTAAGACAGGAAAATAAAGGAAAATACAGCGAAGAAGAGAGGATAATGTGCGTATTGGCAGATATTATTCCACAATGACCTTTTCCTAGCTCACAGTGGCGTGGCTTACTTGTAATGTGGATGAAAATTCAAAGGGAATTTGCAAAGGCTACTACAAAATGAACTGAGGGTTCTTGTTATAGTGGGAATAGATTATTACAAATATATGACATCTTTTTCTCATGGAAGTTTGTTTTTCCATGTAATCCAATTAGTGGAATGAATTTTGGTTGGAAGTTGAAGGGAGACAGCGATGCTTGGTTTGATGTGGTCCTTTCAGACACGCCCTTCACTGGACTGACAGGCGCCTAGAACAAGGTGAAGTCTGCAGAAGGGATCTGGGAGAGTTAACAGCTGAAGTGCTTAGAGCTCTACAATAGGCAAGACCTGGGGATTTGTGTGATGAACGTAGTCTAGGAGTGACTTTTATTTTTTCCTCTGACAAGCTACCTGTATTGCAAACCACTCACATCCCAACTGGCTGGTGAAACCCAACCCCTAATTCCTCAAGTTGCACTGTTCAGTATGGCAGCCACAGGTGGCTACTGAACACTTGAAATATGGCTAACATAAATTGAAATGTGCTATAATATGCTGGATTTGGAATGTGGGGTAGAAAAAACAGAAAGCAAACTATCTCGTTATATTGATAATATATTGGGATGATCCTGTCTTGGATACAGGGGGTTAAATTTAATGGATTATGAAACTTAATTTCACCTGCTTCTTCTTCTTGTTTTTTAATGCCACGTGGATATTAGAAACTTTTAAATCACACATGTGCCTTGCACTATATTTACACTGGCCAATGCTGTCCTAAGACACTGCCTGCTGCTTTTTCTCTCACTCTGGCGAGATTCAGTCAAGGCAGCATTCAGTGGCCATCTTCAGAGACTCTCCCCTCGGAATTAGAAGTCTACACGTGCAGCATGTTGGTTGTGCCTGTTTAGGGATTTGGCTTGGGGTTGCCAGCCCCTTTCCATCCATCGCATCCTTCTACGTCACAGCTCTGTACGTAAGCCTCGATGGGCTCCAGTTGCGTCCTGAGCTAACTCACAATCCCTTTTTTCCAGCATGTCCTTTGGCTGTGAGTACCAGCATAGCAAACCTCTGCGGAGTTCCAGCCTTAACAAGATTTTCCTTTAAAACAATGGATCTAAGGTAAGGTAATTCATTGGCATCCAGTTGAATATATACCAGAACAGATAAAAAGAATCTTTTTATTTTTTTTTTTTGTCGAGGTGAAAGTTTTGTGCTATATTCTTTCCTTTAATTAAATACACTATTTCATTCTCCTGTCCACAAATAAGAACATGTGGTCTTTTGTACACCTATCCTCACAACAAATCCATTTTCTCCTGGAACTTTTAAAAATCATACGTTTTCCATGACCTGCTAGATCCTCATGCGCTGGTGTCTGCTTTGCCTCTCCATCTCTTTTTGGCTACTCCCCTTCCCATTAAGCTCTCAGCATTTCCCCTTCTCTAAATACACCATTCCAGGCCTCCAAACTCACTCTCTGCTCTCCTGGAATACTCAGCTGTCCCTATCCATCCCCTCATTCCCACCTACTTGTATTAGCTAAATACAATGTAGTTAGTAGAACAAAAGAAATCAATTTTCTCAACACTATAATAAACAAATAAAAGTCTCATGGACATCACAAAGATTTGATAAGTGAGATTCATGGCTGGCACCCGTATTAAAACAAATGTATAACCTCGCACAAAATGGCATCCTATAGGAAGGAGAGGGCACCCTGTTTTGGGAAGTTACATCTGTAAACATAGCAAAGTTCTGAGAAAGGAAGCGAAGTGTGCAACCATTTTTAAAAAATGAAAAAGGAGAAAAAGACACACAGAAAATGTTATGGGAGTATTTTTATTCACCGATTGGCTGTTGGTGATACCGGAAAGTATCTTGTTTATTTATATATTTCAATTGTCAGAAGATTTGTGTCATCTTCTAAGTATCTTGTTTATTTTGCTTATTTATTTGCTAAAGAAGTTGTGGTCTGAAAGTATCTTGTCCATTTACCTATTCAGTTGTTTATTGCAATTCAGGTTGTGTCACTTCTGCAAGAAAATCATCCACCAGGTCCCTCATCAGCATCATGAATAAAGGCGAGTTCTTCAGCCTGGCTTCCCACCTGCTCCTTGCCAACTACACTCCAGACACATGGGGACTGGTTTCTGTCTGTAGAACACTCAGAATTTATTCCCAACTTAGAACTTTGCACAGGCTGTTCCCTCTGCCATGGGTGCCCTTCCTCCTGATCCAAGCATGACCAATGGCTGCTTGATAGTCTGCAAACTGCAGCTCAAAGGTCACCTCCTCTGGGAGGCCTTCCCTAAGGCCCAACTGAAGGTAGCCAGTCTCTACCACAGCACCCACCTGGGGTTTTCTGCTCAGCTCCATCTGATATTTTCCCACATGTTTCTTATTTCGCCAACTAGAATGTAAGCTCCCATAGAAGCAGGAACATTGCTATATTTTCAGAAGCTGGAAAAGTACTTGGGGTGAGGTGGGGCTTTAGTTCCCCTGATGAGGTACAGGAATGGGAAAAGAAGAGACTGTCATAATTAACAGATGCTATGATTATGTGCATAGAAAACCCAAAGCTATATGCATAGGAGAATTTAGCAAAATTGCTGGATTCAAAAATCAGTTTACAAATATCAATTGTAGTCTATATTCCTGCAACACTCAACTTAGAAATGATATCTTAGGAGATATCACCTACACTAGTATAAAAAATGAGTTATACAAAAAAATGTGCTTTGTGATTAATAACACAAGTCAACATCTTGTGAATAATTCATGTTTTCTATTAATTAGGTATTATTCAAAGTCGTCCTTAGGACGTCACTTTAATGAACTTACATGCTGATGTTGAAAGGGAGAGACTACTCCTTGTTTACTGAGGTGTGATTTTGCAGTTATGTCTGCTTTTTTCCTAATTATTCTTACTCTGCATAAATTTACATTAAGGACGAAGGCCAAGAACAAACTGCTGATAGTGCACATACTTCTACTTTTTACCGATGCAAATATCATGCTCTGAAAATTCCTTGAGGGATCACTCTAATTAAAAATAAATGAGAGACAAAGAAATGACGCAAGTGAGATTTGCAATGTTATTCCTCACATTAAAATATTCTTAAAATTATAAATGCAATATATTATAAGAATCAAATAAGACCTATTTAAATTTATTTTAATAATACATTTTTGTTGGCCTTATTAATATTAGTCATTAAGTAGAGGTAATATTACCCATTAAAATACTAATAAAATTGAAAATACAGTGAAAAATCTGTAATGCTGTAAGTAGATTCCCACTTGTGTAAAATACAGGTTATATTACCATTAGGAACTGTGCTCCTTACATGAGCGCCATCTGTCTTGTGTGTGTGTGAACCTGTGTTTAAATCTTGGCTTTGCCACTTAGAAGCTGTGTGACCTTGTGCAAGTTATTTAACCTCTCTGGGCCTCAGTTGCACATGTGTAAAAGGGAGTCATAATACCTACCTCACATAGTTGTTGTGAAGACTCAACGAGTGAAAACATATAAGGCCCAGAACACAACCTGGCACATGTAGGTGCATGATAAGTGTTAGCTGCCACCATCACACCACTGGAAACTTGCACACCCCTAAGGAACCACATCCAATTGTCTAAGATAACAGGCAACGCTTCCACTGAACTTCAGGGAGCAGTGGTTGGCTGCTTTCTCCACGTATAGAAGAGACAGCTACTATATCTATGGGTCACTTTGAGGGAGGACCTGGCTACGTGCTTCTTCCCCACTCCACACCCGTTCTTCCCAGAGAAAGCATCACAGGA
Organism: Rhinolophus ferrumequinum; assembly: GCF_004115265.2. Classification (NCBI taxonomy): domain Eukaryota; kingdom Metazoa; phylum Chordata; class Mammalia; order Chiroptera; family Rhinolophidae; genus Rhinolophus; species Rhinolophus ferrumequinum. The sequence continues at coordinate 12,203,661 of NC_046291.1, read as the reverse complement.
CCCTCATGCCTTCTCCCTCTGTGCCTCACCCAGCCAAGAAAATTGCCAAGCCAGAGCCTCAATGCTTCTTGTTCTTACGTCTTCCCATAGGAAAAACACTGAACCCCACAGCACTGCTGCCAGCTTCTCAGTCATTCATCCTGGGACAGTTGACTTCCCCAGTCTGTCCTGTGACAGTAATTAAGCAGAAACTAGGAAGCATGTCACTTCAGGTGGGTAAAAACTGAGAGACTGCGCACATTTCTGAAAGCCTTCCCCACCTCCCCGATTGCTTGGGCCCTGCTCTCCGCATCCTTCCTTAGCAGCACTGAACTTATCACAGCCACATGTGGCAATTGAGAGGAAACTATTAATTCATTAAATATGTCATACTGATGGTCTCTAAAAAAAGTCACGCACACATACAAACACGTAGATACAGAGACATACAGACACAAATTTGCAATATTGCAATATTTATTAAACTAAATATTTATTAAACTAAAGCCTCAGTTTTAGTGTCCAGTGGGGCACTAAAGAGCTATGAAGTTTTTAGGAGAACTGAATGGTGTCTTCTCCATTTAGATCAAAAGGTGATAGATGGAGCATTTTGAAAATTGTTAGAGACTATTCAGGAGACATCTCTGCTTTTGTTTCTTTCCTACATTACGGGATTAGAATGAAAGAAAATTTTGTCCTAAGAAGCCGAACTTCATCTCTTACCTCGGAACATCTCCTTTCCATTTGCAAACTACAAATGTTCATATAGCTAAATTATGTGTTAAATTACTTTTGCTCCAAGTGCGCTGAACCATTCTCAAGTGTAACTGAAAACCACATTTGGCCCACTGCAACCGACAAGAATCGACTCAAGCAGGTGGCTTGCTCGCTAATTGCACACCCTTCCTCAGAGTTCTGATCCCATGTGACTTTCCATTCTTTAAGATTGCTGTGCTGGGACTTGTAAAGTGAGGTCTAGAGAAATACGCTATGTTTTTGCATGTGGGAGATATTTCCATGGTGTCTGAGAGCCTTTTTAAAGAAGCTTTGTTCTTATGGTATGATGATATGCAAAGCAATTGAAACAGAGTTCTCTGGTGTACGTGTATCAGTTTCTTTTGAATGTATGAGAGATATTCTCTTAGAAGGAAGCTGCAGCAATTAACTTGACATCCCTGGATCTTGAACTAGGGGAATATTAAAAGCGTCTAGCACTGTGCTGTGAGCATGCTCAGAATTCAAGAAATATTTATTGATGGGCTGGTTGGAAATGATACACTGGACGAGGATGGACGAACGTGTCAAAGCAGCTGGGGGTATTGCTGCTGTGATGTAATTATCTTTGCAGCTGGGAAAGTCTAAATGGAAACTACTTAATATTAATTCTCAGTAAGCATTCTAGACAAATGAGGCAGCTGCACTGGTGGTAGAGTCTTAGCTGTGTGTTAATTATCATTCTTATTATTTTACCTTTTAGATTTCAGGCAGTCGAAAACAAATTTTAGTGCCCCATTTTTCTGTTTAATTAGAATCAGTTTGGTGTTTATCTGGAATTTTTCTTTTATGCCTCACCTGTTCAAGGCCAAATTGAAAAACATAAAAGTAAATTCAGGATGATGCTTGGCTTGAAGGGAGAGAGCTAAATGAGACAACAGTTTCTCAGCTAATGAGCTCAGATCCCACTTTACCAAGAACATTTAAAGAATCCAAAGAAAACTTCTACCGACTCCAACAGACCGTATCTACCCACATACTCGCGTCCCTGGTGTTAATAAGGAACACACAGCTCATGAAAAACATTGTGGCTTATACTTAATATAATTACTGATGTCGCTGAGTTAAAGCCAGCATCTTGTCTGTTCTGCGTTTGTTCCATCTGTTCTTTGTTCTCTTTCTCCTCTTTTCCTGTCTACTGTTGGATCTTTTGTTAATGTATTAGCCATAACTACATGATTTAATGGTTTCTTTAGGGTTTATAATATCCTCTTTAACTTATCACAGTATATCGGCACATAGACTTCACTTTTATTTTTTTTTCTAATAAAAATTTTAGAACAATACACTTTTATATACTTTCATTTCTCCCTTCCCAATATTTATGCTATTGTCGTTATAAATTTACTTCTACTTATATTTTAAACACGATACTGCATTATTATTTTTGCTTTAAACACGAAACTGAAATGACAGAAAAAGTCTTTTTACTCATAGTTGGTTTCCATTTCAAGTGCTTTTCATTTTCTGTGTAAAACTTGTCTTATACTATCTATAAAACTAAATTCAAAATGGATCATAGACCCAAATGCAAAACCTAACATTAAAAAACTGCTGGAAGAAACATAGGAGAAAATCTGTATGAACTTAGTTAGGCAAAGACTTCCTAGATATGACCAAAAGCACCACCCATAAAAGGAAAAAAAAATGGATTTCATTAAAATTAAGAACTTCTGTTCTTTGAAAGATACTATTAATAAAATAAAAAAGCAAGCCACAGTCTGGGAGAAAATATTTGCAAATTTCCTCCCTGAATGTAAAATATATAAAATATACATATATAAACATAATATAAGTTATAGATAAAATATATAAATATATAAAATTTGAATGTAAACGATATAAGAACTCTAATAAACTCTAATAGGGAAACAAACCCAATAAAACAAATGGACATAAGACTTGAACACTTACTGAAGAAGATACATGTATAGCAAATCCGTGTGACCTTGGGTTAGGCAAAGAGTTCTTAGATATGACCAGAATCACAATTCATAAAAGAAAAAAATTGGACTTCAATCAAAATTAAGAATTCTGTTCTTTGGGAGACACTGTTAATAAAAGAAAAGCACATTAAAAGATTCTTAGCATCACTAATCATTAGGAATATGCCAATTAAAGCCACAATGAGATACTACTACGTACAAATTAGAAATAGCACTACTTACAAAATAGAGTGACCATATCAAGTGTTGTCAAAAATGGGGACCGACTGGAGCACTCATTCATTGCTGGGGAGAATGTAAAATGGTTCAGTCATGTTGGAAAACAGTTTTGCAATTTCTCAAAAAGTTAAACATATACCTGCCTGTGATTCAGTTATCCCACTTCTAGGTATTTTCCCAAAACAAATAAAAGCATGTCTCTATACAAAGACTTTTACATGAATGTCCACAGACTCTTTATTTGCAATAGGCAAAAACTGGAAGCTACCCAAATACCCATCAACCAATGGATGGATAAACATATACCCATGCGATGGCATACTCCTCACCAATTTAAAACACCAAATCACTGATGCATGGAATCACATGACTGAGTCTCTAAAAAATTATGTTGAGTAAAAGAAGACAGACAGAAAGGTTCGTAGACTAAATGATTTCATTTACATAAAATTCTAGAAAATGCAAACTTATCTTTAGTGATAGAAAGCAGATAATTGGTGCATTTTATAGAAATGGAATTATTTAGTGGTATGGGGAAAGGCAGGAAAGAGGAATCACACACAAAAAACAAGCCCTAGAAAATCTTCAGGGGTTACGGTACATTCATTACCTTGATTGTGACAATGGTTTCCTGTGTCAAAACTTGTCATATTATACCTTTTAAATAGATACAGTTTATGGTTGGTAGTCTTTTATACCTCAATAAATTTGTTAAAATAAAAGACATAAATCTCTGCTCTTTGGTAGCTTACATACAACTGGGAACAATAAAAGATATGTATATTTTATTAAGTTGAACCATAGAGAATCGCCATTTTTTCAGGCAAAAATAAACAGTATCGTCAGTTTCATGATTTAACCTAATATACTCGTATGTCAATGCTATAGTAGGGTAGAAGTCAATAGGTGCTATGAATGAATAAAAAGTAAGACAAGATAAAGCAATCAGGATTTCCAGGTGAATGCACAGTTTGCAAAGTTTTAAAGAGGCTATAGGGTGATCAGGGAGTTCTCATTGAGATGCTGACATGGAGCAAAGACTCAGAGGAGTGAGGGATAGGGCTGTGGGGGTGCAGGAGGAATGGGGAGGGGACGGGATGGAGAGGGTGGAGCCAAGAGCCTTCCAGGAAGAGGGAAGGGCAGGGTAAAGGCCCTAATGTGGGAGTCTGCCTCACGTATTTCAGGAATAATACAAAGCCCAGTGTGGGTAGAAGCTGAAAGAATTTTTTTTCATAAAATCCTTAATGGGATTTGTTTTTTTTTGTTTTTTTTTTGTTTTTTTTTTGGTTTCCGGTATACAAAACAATGTAACACTTGTCTCATTAGGGAGACCACCTCAGGGAAGATGTAGATGCCTGATCACTGCATGGTACACCTGAAGCTGAAGCTGAAAGAATTTTTTAAAAAGAGATTGAGGAGCTCACAGAAGAGCCCATAAGGCTGGAAAATAAGACTTTGAAGAGACACAGAAACAAAGTGAGAATAAACAGCAGGAACCACAGACAACATGAGGCCTGAGAGGCCCATTCTGGCTGCAGTCAGGACCTTTCCCAGGTTGGCTCCCTCGGCTGCCCTAAACTCTGGACATTGGCACCCATACTACCACTACCAGCTTCAGAGGGAACTCTCCCCAACTCCCAGTCTCCGGTTATCAGCTCCAGATTCACAATTCCAGTGGGGAAATCCATTTCACCAAGTTTGGGTTATGTCCCCAGTCCTCTATGCCAGGAAAGGGGGCAGCAAGCATCTCAGGTTTCCAGCTATTACAGCAGGAAGCAGGCTGTGCCTCTCCCCTTCACTCCCAAACCTAGTTCACTCATAGTGGGAGGGTTCCCTGTACATGAGAAAGGAGATGAAAGGACGTCCAGGAAAAAGAATAAACAATACCTAATTTACCTTCTCTAGTGGAGGACGTGGGAAAGAAGTAGTCTTGACTTTACCTGCCAACATGCCACCAACAGTGCCCATTAGTGATTCTTTGATGGTAGAGAGGAAAACATATATACATATATCATAAAGAGTCCTACTGAAAATAACCTTTGGGGATTGACAATTTGGACTACTACACAAAGCAAGGGAAAATAAAACACAAATTCTCTGTGACAGGACTGTAAAATGGACACTACCTTCCAGGGGATCTGCAAACTGGAACCAACCATGGTACACACATGCAGGGATTCAAACAGCCGCTTGCTGGTTGACAGGACAGAGTATGGCTGCATCTCCTGGCCAAAGAAAACCTGGCCCCCCTGTGAGCATGAATGATGACCGTGGAACTGTGGTCTTTCTCTGCCAGACTGGAAGATTCTTAGAGTCAGGAGGTGTGATGGATGAATGAGAAATCCAAAATACTGAAAGTGATGTTCAAATATACTACCAGGTTTCCCCGAAAATAGACCTAGCTGGGACAATCAGCTCTAATGCGCCTTTTGGAGCAAAAATTATATATAGAGACCCGGTCCTTATTTACTATAAGACCCGGGTCTTTATAATATAATATTATATAATATAACGTAATGTACATAACATAACATACATAAAATAACATAATGTTAATATAATACCGGGTCTTATATAATACCGGGTCTTATATAAGACCAGGTCTTATATTAATTTGTGCTTCAAAAGATGCATTAGAGCTGATTGCCCGGCTAGGTCTTATTTTCACAGGGACACAGGGTCCTTCACTGTTAGCCTAGAATCAGACGACAGTTTATGCGCAAGGAGGAGAGGAGGAACGGGGAGACCTTGAGAGCTGTGTGAAGCATAGAGCCTGAGCAGGCTCCTGGGCTCAGGACTCCGTGATCAGGAGAGCTGTGAGCCTGTGTGTGACATGCTGATGCTTCTGTCTTGAAATGCTCAATAACGTTGCCTTTCAGTTTGTGTGAAGTCTGCTGGGAGCATGCACAAGAGCTGGCTGGAGTCCCTTCTCAGGCATATCCAGCCTTCCGGGCGCCTCCTGGGGACAGGTGTTGGGTCCCTCTCCTTGCTGCTCTTGCCCCTTGGAGGTCAGAGTACCTGCGCGAAACGGTGAGGATTGAGCGTGGCTCCTGGGAGGTCCACCGGTAACCCTTATACAGAAGGATCATGACATTAAATAACAAATAAAATACATCATAACAAGTGGAGAGAGACCGCAGGAGAAAGGAGAAAGCTGTTTTCCTAATTTTGAACCAGAAGCCCCACATTTTCACTTTGCACTGGGCCCAGGAAATTGTATATCCAGCTCTGTACAGAGCTAGTGGGAAAGCATAGCTGTGAGTGTGTGTGTGTGTGTGTGTGTGTGGAGGAATGAGAGGAGGGGGCGTGGGGTAGGAGGCGCCAGCACCCAGACACTTGTGAAAATTGTTCATGGCTTACCTTTGGCATTCAGAGCAGGGAAGCCTTCTCTATGTCCCACCCTTGGCTGTGCACTATTTAAACAAAATATTAAAAAGCAATTACGACGTGCCACATGTTGGTCTGAGTACTGGAGCTCCTATACATAGGATGGTGAGAGTCAGCGAGGCTTGAAAAATAGTGTTTGATCTGAACACCAAGTGGCATCTCATCTGAAGCTAGCCTGACAGATCTGGGGGAGGGGATTCCAGACAGAAGGAATGAAGTCTGGAGATGGACAAAAGCTTGGCTCACAGTGATTTAATGGTGATGTGTGTGCAGAAATGGCTTCACAAAATCATGAGCACGACCCATAATATTTAACTGAAGAAATGTTTCCTCTCTTTGACCTTAGAATGGGAACTATTTAATTTACTAAATTATAGGCTTGCCCAACCCCTAATAGGGGTTATCACTGACTGTCCACTGGAGAGCATTGATAAGCTGCTGAGCAGTAGCTGTGACCTCTATTTACTACCAAGAGTTGAGATGAAATGCCTCTTTGTTTCCTCCAGCTTTCCCTAAAACATCATGTAGAATAAATGTATTCATTCCACAAATCCTGCTTAAGCACCTCTTATATTCAAAGCCTCCGTAGGAGAAACATTGAGAAATAAAACCTCCAGGTCCTTTGGAATCAACAATGGGCAAAAGACAGTTAACCTTGAGAATTTAATGAATACGACAAGAGGTACGAAATCAGTGCCTGCTGGGGTAGAATCCAGGAGGAGCCTAACTGAGGTAGAATCCTTATTATCTAAGCTTTAGTGGAGAGAGGTTCTGTGAGCTGAGCCAAGAATCTGTGTATATGAGATTCTAGTTAATGTCAGGCTAAAAATCTCATAGATTCGATAAAACTCAGTATCTTATGTTATCATTTCATCCTATCATTTCCAAATTCATCCTTAGCATTTTGGAAATTAGATTCCAAGTATGCTCATTTAGTTTACCAAACTTCTCTATGAATAAATTTGCAAAAAAGGATGAGACAAAAAACAGAAGTCAGAAAGACAATGAACCTTTTTACAGTCTCCAGGTCTAAGAATGCAATTTAAAACTCTCGAGGTAACTGAATCATAACCTTATAAAGTCTTGTTCTTACACTATATTTGAAGATTCCTAGGATTTAGACTTCAGCGTACTTTATAGAATACCTAATTTCATCCTTACATTTCAGAAATAATAAAACCAAGGTCCAAGTGTCAAATGGTTTATGTAAATTTATACCTTCTTTTACTGTCCTACGATTTTTTTCTCAGAATACTGTTGGCATATAATAAATTAGGCAGGTTTATGGGTCGTCTCGTTGTCCAGGCTGGCAATAAAGTAAAAGATATAGAAATCAAAATGAAGACAGCACATCTTCCGGATGTGGAAAACACCCTACTTAAGTCACCTCTGTGGTCAGGGACCCACACATACAAGGAACTGGTGATAATCAGGCAAAATAATGGTCCCCAAAGATGTGCACAGCCTAATGCACAGAATGTCCTCAGATTACACAGCAAAAGAGAATTAAGGCTGTAGATGGAATGAAGGATCCTGGATTATCTGAGTGGGGATTTTATCTAGTAAGCCTGGTCAGGTAAGGCTGAGATCTCAAAATGAATAGGAGTTAACAAAATCACAAAAGCCAGAAGAAAGCAACCAGGCAGTAAAAATAGCATAGGCAAAAGTCCTGAGGCTTACGAAGCTTGGAGAGTATGAGGGATTGAAGAAGACAGTATCGCTGGAAGGGATGAACAAAATCTACCTTCATCCTGGAAACAATGGCAAGCCTGCTTTGGCTCAAATGGAGCTATAAACAATTTATTTTCAGGACACAAATTAACTCAGATCAAGTGCATCTTTAAGGAATGCTGCAAAATAATCCATACTATTTTGGAAGGATTTATCTTAATTAAAATTTGAATAAATGTGATTTACTATAGCAATAACAGAATTGCTGTCTATAGAAGAATATGTGGTATAAAAATCCAACTTTTTAAAAATTGAAAAAATTCGTAGCATTTTGGGTTAATTGTATGGTTATTGTAAAGTGTATTTTCAAGAACAACTGAAAATAAATGATCTGGACAGAATTTTAATGAAATTATTCCCATTGATATTGTTATGACTATATGACAGACATGCTGTACCATTCTCCAAGCTCTAAGAGGACTGGGATCCCGTTTCTCCCTGAAGATTCCAGAATGTTTTATGCATTCTTTTCTGATCAGCTGATGTGGTCAGGATACCTATGGCAAAATTCCCTGGTACAAGGAATATATAAAGGAGGGTACCTGACCCAAATTGTTTTTTCTAACCACACACACACACACACACACACACACACACACACACACACACACACAGCTAACAAAATGATTTAATCAAATCACACATGTTACATTTCATGCATGGCTTCATTAAAAACAATAGAATTTACCCCAGACAAGAAAAAAAGCTAAAGATCATCAACACCAAACCGGTATTATAAGAAATGTTAAAGGGACTTCTTTAGAAGTGAAAAAAAGATAAAAAATATGAAATAATAAAATGGCAATAACTACATACCTATCAATAATTACTTTAAATGTAATGGATTAAATGCTCTAATCAACAGACATAGGGTGGCCTGAATGGATAAGAAAACAAGACATTCACATGTGCTGCCTACAAGAGACCCACTTTGGATTGAAACACACACTGAAAGCAAAGGGATGGAAAAGAATATTTCATGCAAATGATAATTTTTAAAGAAGCTGGAGTATCCATACTTTATATTAGACAAAATAGACTTTAAAAACAAAGGCAGTCATGAGACAAAGAAAGAACCCAACAATTTCCACAGCTGGGTATTTATCCAAAGAAACCCCAAAACACTAATTCAGAAGACATATACAACCCTTGTATTCATTGCAGCATTAGTTTACAATAGCCAAGGTACACAAGCAACCTAAGTAGCCATCAATAGATGAATGGATAAAGAAGATATATACGTCCCATATATACAATGGAATATTAATCAGCCATAAAATAGAATGAAATCTTTCCATCTCCAATGGATGGACCTAAAGGATATTATGCTGAGTGGAGTAAGCCAAATAGAGAAAGACAAATACCATATGATTTCATTCATATGTGGAATCTAAAAAATAAAATAAGCGACAAACAAAGCAGAAACAAACTTTGATACGGAGCACATTTTGATGGTTGCCAGATGGGAAGGGGAGTTGGAGGGATGGGTGAAAAAGGGGAAGGAGTTAAGACGTTCAAATTGCCAGTTACAAAAACAGTCATAGGGATGCAGGGTACAGCACAGGGAATATACTCAATAATATTGTAATAACTATGTGTGGTGTCCGATGGCTACTAGACTTATCAGGGCGATCACTTCATACATTTTGTAACTCTCTAATCACTATGTTGTGCGTCTGAAACAAATATAATATTGTATGTCAACTCTAATTGAAAATTTTTTTAAAAATTCAAAAAATAAAAATGGGCAAATTAATTGGGCTGTTAGAGTTGCTGAATCCTCTAGTTTTAGTGGAATCTTAACTATGACTCAGTTATGTTACTCCTGCTCTGACATATACACGTACTGGGTATCTAAAAACCTTAGGAATTTCTATATTTGAGCAATTGTAACATAGAAATGCACAAAGCATCAAATGCAAAGTAGGCCCTGATCATTCAGCCAGCTTTGCTTACCACATACTGACCTGGGCATTCAGCCAGCTATCATCTGCTTACATTTGTCAGAAAATCATACTACAACACTGATGATTCCTAGCAGATCTGCATACACATTTAATAAGAAAAGACCATTTGAACATCAGCGAATTCCAGACTTGGAAATTTTTGGAACAGAAAATAGATGGGGAAAGTTGAGAAGGAAAAGAACTCCAATGGACGTGGACACAAAAAGGCCTCACAGGATGATATGAGCGAGGTGAATACCAGGATCTGAAGTCTGGTTGTCCATCACTAAGGGCCGGAAACTGGGACTTCACATTGCACCCAGAAATAAGTGATACAATTACTCTAATTAAATTCTCACAAAATAAATGTGTAATTAAGAATACCAACTTATTAATTCATAGTGGAGGATATCACTTCTAATTTCCACATTTTCTTTAATACTTACAGCCAACAATTGGATGAGTAGGTGGATGGATGACACAGAATTAAGGCACAGCCTAAGGATTGACAATGGGACATATTGTACTCAAGCCATAATGAGGTCTAAAGAAATATTTCTGCCCACAGCAAAGAGCACACCTTGCTCATGAATGAGCTGAGTCCTCTAAAATCTGAGTCACACCTTTCTTCCTGGATAATTCTGGAGCTGAAAGTCCAAAATGTTCTTCTTTAAAGGACCTTCTCTGTACATGCCAATTCATTATCCTTAACTACATTTTTCTAAGCAGGTCCAGATACGTCTTTAAAAGGACCTTCTCTGTACATGCCAATTCATTTATCCTTAACTACATTTTTCTAAGCAGTCTACAGAATACGGTTTTATTCTCAATTTAAAAAAGCAATAAAATGACATGAACTTGACATTGTCCTAGGAAATCCAGTCTATGTGCTGTCTGTTTCTATGGAAACCAACAAGTAGACCATGCTCCTGATTCTCCAATATAATTAATTTCTTATGCGTTGGGATGGTTCAATGCTTCTAAACATCACAAAGAAGAACTTGATGGAATCTCTTTAAAATATGAAACACACATTCATACACACACACACACACACACACGCATCCATGCACACACTCACACACTATTTAAATCTAAAACTACCATCCTTTCATTGGCTCTAACTGCAGCCTTGCCACGGTTTTGTGTTTTAGTGAGAATATAAAGGGCAGATTGCACATGCCGTTGAGCTTTTCTTTCTAAAGATCTCTCATGTTAGTTAGCCACTTTTGCAGAAACTCAAAAGATTTTTTTTCTTGTGCATGAGTTAGTTCAGCTGAATCAGTATTTAGGTCTGGATACATATTTGCACACCTAAAATATGAAAAGATCAGAACACAAAATGGTAAGTCTTCTTAACCCTGGCTGCATATTAACATATCTGGGAGCTTTTAAAAATACCTATGTCCATACAGATACAGATAAAACTGATGCCAGAGCTCTGTTTGTTACCAGGTAGCATTCATTTCTTCCACAACCACATTAAAGCAAAGCCCATCACAGCCTTTAAACAGTTCAGCTTGATTCCTGCTCCACTGACACAGCTCATCCATTAAGATGGTTCCTTAAAATCATGGTGTAGATAGAAACTTGAGAGAACTGTCATATTCAACTACATTTCACGCTAATACTGACTTCAGTAAAATAGTTCTGTTCCAAAAAACAAACAAACAAAAAAAACCCCAAAAAACTTACGCCTAGGCCAATTCCTAGAAAATCCCATTTTATTGGTCTGAAATTTATTTTAAAACACTTACTGTTTGTTATTAATCACTAAGTGGTACAAATAAATGAAAGCTACAGGAAAATACCTAAGTGGTCAATTTAGAGATCAGTGTTTTTAACGAATCTCATTTGTCACTTCAGGAGTATGATATCACTTAAGCTTCCAAACTATGAGTTTGTTCCCTGGAAGTTACAAGCATAAAGTTATCAGCTACTGGAAATAAGAACAAAAGGATGATTTGTAGTTTTGTAGAATTTTTAGTATTTAATTTTCATTAAATAAGATATGTTTAATGCCTTTACTTTACACATTTAAAAACAACAACAACAACTGAGACTCAGATAGCTTAATTCACTTGTAAAGATGATTGATGAAGCCAGACTAGAACCCAGTTCACCAGATTTGTGTCTTAACTGTCTCGATTTGACGGACCTAGAGCTATATGAGAGCCGCCCCCATACATATTGAATGTCTGACTCTTTTTGATTGACCTTCAAAGATTTGGGAGGTCTTTGGGCTTGAAATCATGGCAATAGCTTTGCACATATCACATTGACACAATAAGCAGCAGATTTTGGTTTTGCAAGGGGACAAAACTTGAATATCACATCAAGTACTAAAAATGAATTATTTAGACTATTTGAAAGCTCACTTCAGTAATTTCCAGCAAGCAAAAGTTAACAGTCAATGGATTCTTGTGTTACACTAGAACTAGGCAGACACATCATTAATCATTGATCACTGGTTATGTCATTTGCCCAGCATTCAAACACATCTGGACAAAACAGCTCATTTCAATGAATAATAGGATTCCTGAAAGAATGTGACCTCAAGTCACTTGATTACTGAAAGCACTTATAGGAAAGACTTTTAGTCCAAATTTAACAAATGATTCATTTTGTATCTCTTTGGATATCCTTGACTGTATTATATCTTCATTGATGTCTTTTATGGTTCAGAGCATTCCAAAGATCAATGGAATTACTGGGAAAGACAGTATTTCTTCCAGCACATTCATGCCATAAAACTCATTGGTGACTTGAACAGCCTGAGCCACGGAAATGCCATTGAATTCAGGGCCAAAGACATCTGAACATTGCTGATGAAAAAAACGGCAAAAAACGTTTGGGAATAGGGGAGAGATTAAATTTTAGATCCCAGGACGTAGAAATGAGGACGTATAAAGGGAAAGATTGTAGGGATTGTTTTCTTTGTTTACTCATGAGACTTACTGTAACATGGACTTCATGTCTTATAATAATGGAACTTCAGCCATATATTGTTAACCAACTCCCTGGGGACTCTTTCATATGTGAACTACATATGAGCTCTAACAATTAAGTTTGCAAACTCATCCTAGAAAAAGTGCTACATACCTCGTTGCTGAATATCACTATGGTCACCTTCGAAATACTCCCCTTGGGAAGCTATGCACTGATGCCAGTACCTAGTCCACCCTTCAAAGCAATTTTGGAACTTTTTCTGGAATGGCCATCAGAGCTGTCATCATATTACCTTTGATGTCCTGAATGTTATAAAAATGTCTTCCTTTCAATATTTCCTTCATCTTTGGTTATAGAAAGAAGTCTTTTACCCCCATTGGGGCCCAGTTCAGGTGAGTAGGGAGGGTGTTCCAATACGGTTATTAGTTTACTGGCTAAAAACTCCCTCACAAACAGTGTCTTGGGAGCCGGTGCATTGTCGTGATGCAGGAGCTGTGAATTGTTGGCAGAAAGTTCAGGTCATCTAACTTTTTCATGCAGCCTTTTCAGCACTTCCAAATAGTAGACTTGGTTAACTGTCCATTTGTTACAAATTCATAATGAATAATCCCTCTGATATCAAAAAAGGTTAGCATCATCGTTGCAACAAGTGCATGAACTTAATTGTCAGACCTCGTACATGACAGACCTTGACCTAGCCGAATTTAGGTTTGGAAGCTGAACCCTCCTGAATGGAGGGAAGCTGAGCTTCAGGATTTAGGATTTGCCAGAGCCATCAAGGCCCAGATTTACTGCTTAGTTGAAAAAACAATACAGTCGTCCTCCCTTATCTGCAGTTTTGTTCTCCACGGTTTCAGTTCCCTGCTGTCAACCAAGGTCCAAAAATTCCATAAATAAACAGTTTATTAGTTTTGTGTATTTTTATAAGTACATAATTAGTACTCAGTAAATCGATGCCATGCCCAATGATAGTGTGAACATTTAATTTAGGAAAAGAAGGTAAGGATGAAATCATTGGTTTAATATACAGTTGCCTCATCTGTAAAGTAGGACTAAGGTGAGGAAGTTGTGAAGGTTATAGAAGAGGAAGAACAGAGACTATTATATTTTGTACAGGGCGGGGGCCAGCTAAGCCCTTGTTTTATGGAAGGTGGTATTAACTCTATGGAATGATTCAGGAAGCTTAAATGTTCATTTCTGGGCAAATTTACTTTTTTTTTACAAGTCCAATAAATGGCAAAAGATCAAAATGTGTGCTCTCAGCCTTCTGGGAAAACAATTCTACTTGCGCTGGAAAGTGACCTCTGAATGGTTTCCAGATCCCTAGAGGCCAGCCAGTAAGACCTAGGCTAATTTTCATCTTTGCAGAGAATTCCTGCCGGGTGAGTGGGAGATGTGATGTGTCCATGGTTAGGTCAGCAGCTTCCCTTCCTTTTCATCAGCAGGCAAGGTTGATGGGCATAAAATTTGTGACACCTAGATAAAAGAAGTTCAGGATCCTTCCCTGTATCAATGACAGGGAAAGGCACTGATGGTAAATATGGATCTTACATATCCATAAAGACATAAAAATGCATGTTCGGTCAGCTCAGTTATTTAGTGATAAAAAAAAAAAAGAAAAACTCAAGCCAAGCATGCAAACTAAGTGAAAAATATTCAAATTAGGCAGGATTCTCCAAACCCACCCTGAATTTTCTGGGGGGAAAATGTCAAGGCTCCTTCCAAAAGGAAAAAGAACGTAATTGTGACCTTCATCACTTACACAAAATTATCCAGGTATACTTCCTTGGGAATGAAAGTCAGTGTAGACGGTTTCATACACTTCAGATCCTTTGAAAATGTATTTTTGGTACGAACTTCTTAAGAGGGTTGGACATACAGCACTAGTAGTCTCTATGACAATTCTTTTTTTTTCTTTTTTTAAAATTTTAAAATTTATTGGGGTGAAACATATATATATAACTTTACTGACCATTATATGACAATTGTTTTCCATTGGCTTTATCCAATTATTCCTATGAACATTTTTCTGAAATGAACCCAAACACGGAATTTTTTAAATACAGAATGAGAGAAAGGCTATGAGGTTAAAAACATATAGTTCAATTTGTCGTTTCACATTCCATCAGGACCACTTTCTAAAGTTTAAATAAAAGATTAAAAGATTACAAGAGGCTCCATTTTTGGCCTAGAGTAATCATTATTTTATGTTTTGAAATAGCTCTAAATATTTTAATATAAAAGATGAGTAAAATATGGAAATGCAGAATTTTAAACTAATGTGGTAGAAGATGTGCTCATCATTGAACTTGGGCCGATTCTTCAATAACTATTAGTGGTTTCAGGACTGAAGATGAGTAGTCATTAGATTTACTTCTAAGGAGAAGCCCACAGCCTGTGTATTTGGAAAAGTAGACGTATCTGCCTAATTTCTCTAACCTACTCCTCATTTCTGATAGCTCTCAGTAAGAGAATACCCATTTATTCTTTTATTTTCTGTCTCTCAGTCTTTCTCTTCCTTTCTTAATTTTGCTTACCTCAAAAGCTCTATTGTCTCTACTGCTCTGAACAACTTCCGTAAAATTACCCACCAGACTTTCCAGGAAATAGGCTGAATTCATTTCTGAGTAAATTTGGAGAGATTCACAGACTTTGAGGGAAAGAAAAGCATGAACACAATTTTAATTTCCATTCCAGTGAAATTACAGATCCCAAATGGAAAAACAAAATGAACTCATGCTGGAAGAAATTCTAGATTTTAAACGGTTTACATGGTTTCTAACAGGTTTATATTGGCCAAGTGATCAGTTCTAGCCAACATTTAAAAATTTCAAAGAGAACTATTTGTAAATATAATTCTAGCTTACTTTGTTACCATTGCAGTTTTTTTACAAAGCAATTTCACGTAAATTAATAATAATAAAGATTGTACACGTATTTTGGTATTGTGAATTAAACACCACACTAAGAGTGAGTAATTACAAGAACTAATTTGGCATCTTTATGATCAATACGAATTAAATGCCAGATATGTAAGCTATGACCACTTATTTAGTTATATCTTTATTACTGAACTGGTTATACAGACAATTTATGACACCACATTAAGTCATGGAATAAAAGATTATTCTAATAAGGCTTAAAGAGATCGTGGCAGCATCTTCCCTATATGCTTTGCATACTGCAAGTCATCACAGGCTCTTACTTGTACACTGTGACATTGCTAACTTCCAACTGTCCCACAAAACTCCTTCTACAATACTCTCAAATTGCTAAATTCCTTTTTGCTCCCAGCTTTTCAGATTTCCTCATCACTGATTAAATGAACTAATTACTGTAAATTGCTCAAAATGGGGTCTGACACAGGATACAAATTTAATAAAAATTATCTCTGACTACTACCATCATTGCTACAATAAGACCTCACTTATGATTTTGTAGAAGTGTGATATTTTTAATTTGGATTATGCTATAATTAGGGCTTCAGTTTTCATGACTTAGACTCCTTTAATATTTTACTTTGTTTCCATTAAAAAAACATGAAAAGAAAATATACCACCGAAAATAAACCACATTATTATTTTAGGCATTCAGTCCTGCTGTTTGAAAATGATGGAAAAACATTCTGACCTGCTCTAATTCTTGTATAAAATATCAGTGTATTTAGGTGTATATATGTTCATTTTATATTAGGAATGCATAGAAAAAAATCTGGAAAAAGAATAGACACCAGATTGTTAACAATGATTACCCCTAAGGTTAGGATTATCTTTACTTTTTAAGCAATATGTTTCTGTAAAACTTTTAATGTTTCAGTACTTTGTACTTTTTTATAATCATAAAAACAAGAAAAGAGAATCAAGAGACTTGATTCTTTTTCTAGTTATATTGGTCAGTACAATCCAAATTCCCTTTAGACACCAACATTATTGTGCATGTGTGTGTGGGTGTGTAAACACGTGTACAAATAGTACAAAGTTCAAATCCCAAGTAAGAATGATGCAGAGATTATTGGGAGAAATAAACAGTGCGTCCATCTTGCCTGTTTTACCATCCTAAACCTATTTCCCATTAAGACCTGCTCCCCATTTGCTTCCCCAGGACTGCCACTGGGCTGTCCTTGAACACTTGGTCTCATCACTTTGACCCAGATCCTGCCTCTATCCCAATGGGCTTTGTGTTTGGACCCTAGATGTTCCTCCAGGCACTTGGCTCACTCCTTTAGCTCTCAGACTTCCATGGAATGCCACTCCTTAGCTTCAGCCTCAGGATAGAATCACAATCCCTGAACCAATCCATTCTGCAGAGAACAGCTTTTCTGGAAATGTTGCTAATTCTCAGGGAAAAGAGGGATACAAACAGGATAACCTGCAGCAATTGTAATTTGTGTAAATGCCTGAAGCTTGGAAAATGCCTAGAATGAATTAAAAATGCTACCGCTAGACCAAAGCACAGCCAAGGCATGGAGATATCATTCAGGTGATAGACATTAAATAATATAAAGAATAGAATAGGCACTCATTGCCTGGGATTGCTTCTAGACATCCAAATTGTCTACAATGTCATCAACGAGAATTAAAGCTAAAGGAAAAGAGTAAAATAATAAAGGTAATATGGGGACTTCATCCTTAATCTCCCCCACAAAGAGACAATTAGGAAGAGTGGGACCCACCTCTGCAGATGAAACACAGTGATGGGGCATGGGGCGTGGACAGTTGCCCGAAGTGACAGAGGGTCCTCCACAAATGGTCAAATCTGCTTCACTATGGGAAATGTGCCCCCAAAAGCCACCACCCAGACAGAAGGAAAGTTTGCTGACAACCTGGGTTCCTTCCTGAAATCCACATCACAGGAGACACAGCACTGGGCAAGGGGCAAGACACAATACTCAAGAAAAGTCCTCTCACTCAGCACTTTGGAAAAATTCAAAGGTCGGGTCACAAGTTATCCACAGTCTTTGTGGTGAGGAGATCTTTGCATCTAACACTCTAAACCTTTTCTAGGTCACAGACCTAGTATTTTATGATACCTCTTGACGTTCTCCCCAGGAAAATGTGCATGTGAACACTCCAATTTGCATTCAGTTTCAATGACTTCAAAGACCTCCTGCTGCCTACGGATGATGAGAGGGAAGCACCTTTGGAATAGAAGCTGCATTCCTTTGGGGAAAGTTAAAGCCCGGTAGGGAAATACCTTTTACATTTACCAGATAAACACAGGGAATTGTTAAAACTCTTAGGGAATTTAAAAACAGTTAGGAGGCTACAAGGAAACGAGGACGTTTAATGCTGCCTAATTAGGTGGAGGGTGAAGGGTTCTTAGAAATAATTCATATCCCATAGCTCTTGCTTACAGAGTTCCTAGCCAACAGAAACATAATGGTATTCAAAGTAAGAATCATTGATTGTGCACCTACCACATGCCAGGTCTCAGGCATAAAACTGGTCGTTTCTTTAACAGTTACTGAGAATTTTAGCGGTCATTTAAAATAAAGTAATACATAGAGCTTAGGAGAAAGCTTGACACGTATCAAGTACTCTACATAAATTAGCTATTATTATTATTACCACAGTTAGGAAGTACTAAGGTGCTAGGGAGTTTATATAAATAAGGTCCACCAGGACACCTGACATGAGCCCCCCCCCCCCCCCCGGAAAAGCCATTGATCCACCCCAAGCATGAGAACCAAATACAGTAGTTCTCCCTTATCTGACGTTTGCTTTCTGAGGTTTTAGTTACCCAGGGTCAAACTCAGTCCAATATGTTAAATGGAAATTTCCAGAAATAAACAATTCTTGTGTTTTAAATTGTGCGCTGTTCTGTTAGTGTGATGAAATCTCTCACTGTCCTGCTCCCTCCCACCCAGACGTGACTCATCGCTTTGACCAGCCTCTCCACGCTGTGCACACAATCCGCCCGTTAGTCACTTAGCAGCCCTCTCAGTTATCAGAGTAACTGTCAAAATATCACGGGGCTTGTGTTCAAGTGACCCTTATTGTACTTAATAATGGTCCCAAAGCTCAAGAGTAGTGATGCTGGCAATTTGGATATGCCAAAGAGAAGCCATAAAATACTTTAAATGGAAAGGTGAGTACAGTACAATAAGATATTTTGACAGAGAAACAGAGAGAGAGATACCACATTCAGGGAATTTTCATTACAGTATAGTTATGATTGTTCTATTTTATTAATAGTTATTGTTGATCTGTTATTGTGCCTAATGTAGAAATTAAACTTTATCATAGGTAAAAACATACATATATATGTGTATATATATATATATACACATATATATGCACATACATGTACATGTACACATACAAATATATATGGTTTGGTACTGTTTGAGGTTTCAAATATCCACTTGGGGTGTTGGAACATATCCCTGGCAGATAATGGGGGACTGCTCTGTATCCCTTAACTATTGTGGTTAAAACTGCCAGGAAATTACATTTAGAGTAAATATATAAAACCACTGCTGAAACCCAGGATTGAACCAGGGACCTTTAGATCTTCACTCTAACGCTCTCCCAACTGAGCTATTTCAGCTGTTTGGACAGCTTCCCCTGCATGATTGTAATGGAATAACATTTGTTTAACAATAACAAAAAAGGTCAATATTCAGTTCAGCTGGAGGAAGGCATTCAGTAAATATTACAGAGGTAGAAGTAGTTCATAATATTATTTTTCTCAGTTATGTTTTTAACTGCCCTGCAACCTGTTTTTCCCATTTAAAAATAAATCATGGGCATTTTTCACGTCAAAAGAAAAGATGTCTTTAGTTGGCATTTCCATCCTAACACGTGCTTAATCTCTAGAAAAATGACAGTGTGGTCTGCTTAAATACTTAATTCAGTATCAGTTTTTCCTGTAAAAGTGGTGTTCCATGGACCTATAAACATAGCCAGGATTCGAAACCAGGTGAAGACTAAAGCTCCAAGGAAATCACTAAGGAAAAATGAGAAACACAAAAAAGTCAAGATGAAGTAAACTGAAACAAAACAGCAGAATATGGGCCTCCAAAGATGTCAGTGTCCTCAGCTCCAGAGAACACTCTAGGTATGTTAGGTTACCTGGCAAAGGAGAATTAAGGTTCAGATGGAGTTAAGGTTGCTCATCAGTTGACTTTGAGATGAGATTATTTTGGAAGATCCAGGTGGGCCCAGTGTAATCACAACAGTCCTTATAAATGGAAAAAAAAGGCAGATGAGAGAGAACCAGAGAGATGGCAGCATGAGAGGGAGTCGGCATGACACCGCTGGATTTGGAGATGGAAGGGGACCCCAAAGAATATGGGCAGCCACTAGAAGCTGGAAAAGGCAGGAAAATTGATTTTCCCCTGGAGCCTGCACAAAGGAATGCAGCCCTGCTGACATCCTGATTTTAGCCCCGTGACGCTAATTTTGGTCTCATCACCTCCAGAACTGAGATAATAAATTTGTGTCGCTTTAAGTCACTACATTTGTGGTAATTTGTTACAACAGCAATAGGAAACTAATATAGGCTTGTAAAAAATGTGTTTATTAGTACCCAAGGAAGGAACAAATTTGGAAGACTACTCTCCACCCCACCAAGGTTGGGAATCAGAACTGAATGAAGAAGTGGTCGTGCCCAGTGATGGCAGCGAAGTTTACTGGGGTGTCATGGCCAGAGATTGTCTCTAGCTGGTGAGCAGGAGGCCGCCCACTGGGGGTCCAGCAAAATTCTCTGGAGAGGGAGCACCAATGGCCCCTCTGCTTAGCAGCACAGAGAAGCTCCCTGAACCAGGTGGAGAAGCCTTCCTCTGCTCTGCCTTGTGCTGTCTCTCTAGCACCTTCCACCAAACTGTGCCAGGCAGCAAAGGGGATGTTTTTATTGGTAGTAACTACAGTGTCACCAAGATGGACAAAGAACAATGGGTTTAGAGCTCAGAGGTAATACACTAACTTGATACACGCACCGTGAGCTGCTGCTTTTATAAACAAAATGGTATATGTGATATATGTGCATACTCATGGTTATTAGAATATTTGCTAACACTTATTTTATATTTACCACTCCCATGCCAAGAGCTGTTCTAAGTATTTTTGCATACATGAACTCATTCGATTTTTAAAAGAACTCTCAAATGCAGGAATTATTAATATACTTCATGAACTTCATTCTATTCTACGAATGAAGAAACTGAAGTACTGACCTAGTAAGTAATGTGTCAAGATCACATAGCTAATAAGTGGCAGAGCAACAATCACTATAGCTTTATAAATGAAGAAAAAAGAAAAATTTACATATATATATACATATGTAAATACATATGTAAATATAAGCATACAGATATATATATATACTTATTAGTAAGTTAACTGAATTTAGAACTTTAAAATATGTAATATTTGAATTTTAATACTAAATATGCCTTAAATTAATTCAATAATTTGAAGATAAGCTTTCTTTGATGAGTTAAAGTCACAGGTTCTTTTATCCTAAACAATGTAAAAATACATGAATTCAATAAATATGGAAGGTAGGGTGTAGCTAAATTCCAGTATTGGTTTAAGATAGATTCTACATGATTCAAAATAGGAAACTGAACCCAACACCCTTTTTCACTGTCACACACATTTCTACCTTTCCTAGATATTTTGGTGGAATCTGTGCAGTGGAAGAATTGGGCAACTCATTTTCCTGGACCTCAGCTTCTTCATCTATAAAATGGAGATACTTCCTGTTATGGGCTGAAATGTGCCCCCTTCCTCCACCCCCACCTCCCAAATTCAGATGCAGTACCTCAGAATGTTACCTTCTTTGGTGCTAACTTACAAAGAGGGGATTACATTAAAATGGTGCCATTAGGGTGGTACCCTAATCCAATCTGATTGGTGTCCTTATAAGAGACAGCAGGGCACTCCTGCACAGAAGGACAACAACTCAAGGAAAAGGCAGCATGAAGACAGCCACCTGCAAGCCAAAGACAGAGGCCTGAAGCAGTGTGGCCCTCAGAGGAAGCCAACCCTGCCTTCACCTCGATCGAGGACTTCCAGCCTCCAGAACTGTGAGAAAATATACTTCTGTTGTTTAAGGCACCCATTCTGTGCTGTTTTGTGATGGCAACACTGGCAAACTACTGATACAATACCCAATTCACAGAGTAATATGTAAAAAATTCACAGAGTCAATGAGGAGTTTAAACAAGGTCATATATATCAAAAGCACTAGATAAATAAGTATCCAGGTGTAATGATATTGGGAATAATACAGAGATGTTGAACCAAAGAAAGAATTCTAATTTTTTTCCAGATTATTTTCTTAATCTCAAGGATTTACTCTATTCATCTTTGTTTTGTCCAGTAAATCTTTAAAGAAGAAAAGAAGCACATTGATACCCCAAATGTAAACCTCCTAATTAATATTACAAGTTATTTGGAGATACACAGCATTCCCCAAAGGGCCAAAGTCATTGTCGGAAATCATCCAGAAATTGAGGGATAATGAGATAATCACTGAAGTTACAATTTCTTTCTACTGCAGATTGGTAGGGAAATATACTATTTTAAGATAAAATATTGCTTCAGCTGCTGACTAGGCACTGGATCATTTCTAAACATTTCTTTGGAATATAAAAACAAAGCATTCTAAGTCAGGGTACCTTCAAGTGGTGGATACCAGACTTCAGAATTTCAGAGGCCCAATCTTTTCAATGAAAAATGAAACAACAGAAACATTTTTAACAAACACCTAAATATTGAGGAAAACCAACTTTTACCAAAAGGAAACCCCCCAAAGTCAGAATTAAAGGCCAAAGTGTCATCAACACAAATCTTATCCTGACATCTGTGACATTTTCTTGAAAACCTTTGCTCATATAGTGAGCCATGGTGGTATTAACAACATTCCCAATAACCACAGTAACCATGGTGTCTTGGATTTCTTTTCAAATAAGCTTTCTTTTGAAATGTACCCAGACAGGCTCGCTCCTCCTATGTGGACCATGGGCTCTAAGATGAAAGGACCTGAGACTAACAGCTCAGTGATGACACACCTTCCATCTATGGAATGAATTCACAGTGCATCAAGTATTAGAAATGCTTGTGTGCACTAATTAATAAATACTCTTTGTAAAGCTTGCTTCCGTCTGTTTCCTGTTCCTGTTTCAGTGCTTTGAGTACATCGATACGGACCTCCTGGGACACCTGGCCAGTTTGCTCCAGGCTCGTCCAGGCAGCCGTCCCCACGAAAGCTGAGACTTGCTGAAGACACCACCTGCTGCAGTCTTGAGCCTTGCTCGATGTGACAGCTCACTCTAGGGACACAGCTGCTATGGCCCCATTGGCTTCCCTGAGAAAAGACTGAGACTCACAACCCTGCAGACTCAGCAGATCCTCCTGACCCAGCTGGTGGGGCTGTGACCCCAGCTCCAAAACCAGAACAACGGGATGGGCCAGAACTGTCTGGGCTTTGGGGTCTAAGCTTCAAAGTTTGAACCATGCGACCACTCCCCCACCTGAGCTAGAATCCGATTCAGAGTTCAGATGTACTTCACACTAAGAGACTCCAGCATATAACTGGAGCGTATAACTTATATTCCCCAGCATATAACTGACTCGTAGAAAGGAGAAGGACTTTTTGGAAGCTGCACTTACCATTCTGGGTTTCTAAGCTCCCTGTGGATTGGCCATATTATATGCGGTCATGGTGAACATGACATAGTTAGGGCTCTGGTATCGTGTCCTTCACATGGCGGCCTCAGATTACATTCTCAACCTAATTAGCCCTATTGAAACCTTAGAGGCATATAGCTTTGGGCTTCAGTTGCATTTGCTCTGAACTGGACAAAATGCTCTCCAAGGTTTCTGACAGATCCAACTTCCAGGATCTCCTGAGGTGTTAGTGACCACGGAGGCCAGAAGAGACAAAGGGGCAGAGCGGGTGTTAACCCTCAGGACTCAAGATAGTGCCCATATCTGAAAGATTTGGTGCAGCTTCCACAAAAAGCCTTCCTCCCCCAGCAGTGCTCTCTCTCGGTGTGTTTCTCTGTTACTACTGACTTACCATTGGCAGGCTTTATGTTTTAAGCTAATTTCTCATTAGAGGTGCTCGATTTACATAAATGCATTCATGGTTGGTAGGGCTAGACATTCTTATGTGGCACAAAACAGCATGTCTCAAACTCTGAATCTTGTTAGAATGAGCCTCAAAGAGGTGCCACAGGGCCCTGGGTTCCGATGTATCAAGTCAAGTGTAAGGAATTCCCCCCAAAATAGCCAGAAACTACGGTTTAAATACCAGCGTAGGTTAAAAACTGCTTCCACCTAGACAGGTTTAATTGGTCATGACACTTTTTTTTAGAAAAGATTGCACAACTGTAAAAACAAAATAAGGAGCAACTTCGTCTGATTAAAAGAAAAGGCCGACCACCGCAATTCTGCTGTGTTAGGTGCCGGTGCAATTTGGTAGAACAATTGTGAAGTGCTTTGAGAATGATCTTGTAATGCCCTGTTTGTTTTGTTTTGTTTTTCTCTCCTGTTGTAGACTTTCTTTACTGAAATGTTGTGAGTTTTTAAGTTGACTCTAAGTTATAAAATCCACCTGATCACAGCACCCAGGTTATTTTACTGGCCTCCCAAAAAAAGATAGCAACCCACTTTTCCGCCAACGTGTAGAATCTTCCAGTTTGACCCTTGATATCTGTCAGGTGACCTTTGTCATCTAGAAAGTGATATTCAAGGAAATGAGCCCATGACCCCTCTCCCTCTCTTTTCCAACCACACTGGTAAATTTATTATCACAGTTAATCCTTGGGAAATCAAGGGAGGAATAAAACTTTGAGTAATGGTTGATAAAGTCTGAACATGAGCTTTCAGCATCCCAGATTCCTTCATAGCTAGCAAAATTCTCATTTTCCAAAGTAGGTCCACAGACAGTTCCAGAAGTACTCCTTGACCTTTCTTTAGCATTTGAAATAAAAACCTGCTTCTTAAGCCTTCCCTTTTTTTTCTTGACCCTACAATCCAATGAAGTATACACCCACATACAGCCTTTGGGAAGGCTATTAGCCAAGAGAGATACGTGATCACTCTTCAAGGAAATGATGGCAGCCATTACTTTCGATCCTTAGTGATATCTAACTTTCTTCTTCCACATTATTCCTATCTTCTAAGAGCCTCTTTTCCTCTCATTTAAAGCCATAGCCAAAGCAATCAACCATACACAAGATTTTCATGGACAAGAAGAAAAACAACCTCAAGCGTAGACGATTCTTGTGCTTGGCTCCTGAGAGTCTCTTAGAACCACGTTATGGTTTCAACAGCCCAAAATCCTCACATCTAATAGCTAAGAGAAATACTGTGTGGGCTGGTGGCCCGGGGTGTCCACTCTCCTCTTGGAGCTTGTTCCTTTTCTAGAGGACTTCCAGGGACCCTGATTGCACCTACACTCAACTGCCCTCCTGAGCTTCCTGCTGTGGAATCCATCTTCTCTCTCTGATGTCTACCCCCGCCCCAACTGAAAAATATCCATTCAAGCTGGAACCATACATGATGGTGATAAATTATCCAAATTATTTGGTAGTGCTAAACCTCAATAAGTTACCTCAAAGCAATAGGTCTTAACTCAGGAAAATGTTGGCAATGGTGGGAAGTCTAAGTCATGGACTCTCCTCTGCATTCTCATGTACAACCTTCACTTACTTCAAATCATTTGTTAACTTACCATTGTTGTCTGGGCTTTTGGCATCTCCACCACGACACTGGCATCTCTCACCATTTCTGGGCGTTCACTATTATATGCAGCCAGAGAATTTTGAATGACTTCAAGGTAATCTAAGATATAGAAAACAAAATTACACAAGGTCATTTAATACAATTTAATTTTGATAATTCAAACACCAGAATAATGTCATTTTTTAATGATAATGTGATCTCCTTTTTAACATAGACATCTAGAAATTGAAAAATTCAATGATTTTTGTCAGGATGAAACAAAAAGTCAATTCAATGTTAGAGCAGAGAAGTACGGCCATATTCTGCAAGTCTTGATCCATTAATCAACTGGGACACTGTTCTGCTTGTTAAAGAGGCAAGAGAATAAAGATTCAATTTGGGAGCTTTATTGACTTAAAAGAGAATAGCATACAGCAAGGTTAGAGAAACTGGAAATAGCATACTGTTTAATACTGTTAACCACTGAAACATTTAAATGTTATAGAAAATTCTATCTGAATTGTAATCTGAAATTATTTGTTTCAGAAGTATCTATCTGATTAGAAGTTTTATGCCTTTCCCAGTTTCATGTGAATAACGGGTGTTTATTTACATACAGCCCCAAATCCCAAGATAGTAGCTACATATAATTCACCATAAAATAATTCATTATTGCAGGTTATAGAAAAGAGAAGAATTAAAAGGGAATTCCAAAATTAGAAAGTTATACCTGTCAAAAACAAGAGCTTTTCTTCTATGTCTTTGGAAATTCTAGATTATGATTTGCTTCACTATTCAAATCACAATTGCGATAACCCATTTTAAAGCCAACCCAGTGTATTACATTTAGAAATGGATACGTGACTATCAACTGCGTGTTACTTAGGTATCGCTCATGGAGCCATATTACATGTGGGGTTGGGGCTAAACACAGCTCACGTTGCTTCACCCTGTGGGTGATCACTTGATTTACCAAGTGATTCACCCACTTAAAGAAATATTTTTCTATATTAAATGTATACTCATCATAAAAATAATCAGGATTGGTGTGTTGCTGCCCATGGCTGTTGCAAATAGATTGGGGTGTTTTATTCTCAACCACTCTACAAGGGATTCTGCATAAGAACAACCAAAATGTCACCCGCATACAATTGGTGAGCCCCGTTTTCTCTGGCAGAGAAAAGGCTTGCCTGATGCTGAGGTAGTCCAGGTACTCAGGTGTCTACAGTTAAAGCACGAACACTTTCTATGTATGACACCAGTTAGAGAAGAATGACATGCCACTTGATACATGCTTGGCTATGGGGCCAAAATGCAAATGTTGAGAGCCTATTAAGATTCATACCCCCTTTTTGCTTTGAATATTTCAGTGAAAATGGGCAGTAGGACATTCTGATTAATAGTGACACAAAGATGCAAGGAGCAGAAGGCAAGAGGAGCTGCCATTCCCCAAGTCTCATGTTGAGTATGTCCCTCCCATCCTGGGCCCTGAGTAGGAGCTCCGATATTCCCCCGTCACGTGGTGGCCTTTCCTCACGCACTGCGCACACTGCACCAGGGTAATCGGCTTACCAGCCCGACTCCGAGGGTCGCTATTGTTGGAAAGACATAAGCTGGTACTGCATCGCTGTTTCCCAAGAATGTATAGTACCCATGGTCAACTATGTGGAGGGGATTTTCTAGACTTTCTGGTTTGCCTGCTGCATCCAGATAAATTCAACCTGAATTGAGATTTCCTAAGTTATAAGGGAGCCAAATGACAATTTTCTATTGAGCCATTTTTCAGTGGGAATTTCGATTAGCCTAAGGATGTCTATTGTTTGTGTTAAGATTGCTTTTAATCCTCAGCACTAAAGGAAATGCTTTATGTAAGTTTCCCCCTTGATAGACATATTAATTTCAAGCAGCATCATATCCTAAGTGGCTGAATGCAGATATCAAAAAAAAAAAAAAAAAAGGACCAAAGACATAAAAAGACAATTTACAAAGAAGAAAAACAGATGGTCAATAAACAATAAACATGTCAAAAACAATTTAGTTCTACTAATAATCATAGAAATACAAATATAGTGAGGATTTATTTTTCCTCCATCAAACTCAAATATTTCATTTCAATGAAAATACTAAATGTTGGCAAGAGCTGGATGAGAGAGAAACTCTTGTTCACTACTGGAGAGAATAAAGTAGAAAAAATATTTCTACTTTAGAGAGCATATTGACCCCCTGTATCAGGGCCTTACAGAAGTAAAGGAGTTTTGACCCAGTAACTTCACTACTAGGAGTCTGTGACAGGGACAGCTAAGGTGGATCCAAATATCCATTCTCCTCTTCTTTTCTTAGGAAAAAAATATTGAACTAGGCTCATGGAATGAAGACTACATTTCCCAGCCACAACAATGTTATTAGAGAAAAAAATAGGTAGGATATAAAACCTTAAACACAGTTTAACTCTGTTTTGAAAAAAAAATTTAATATACAGAGAGTGCCCAGAAAATGTATACACATTTTAAGACAGGAAAAAAAAAAACTATATTAAAATTGTAATACTCAATATATACCGATAACAAAAGATGAATACAAGTCATGTGTATAAATTTTTTTGGAACCCCCCCCCACCCCAGGTATATAACTATAGGAAAAGAGCAAACAAATGAAGCAAGGTTTTAGCAACAATTATCTCTGACAGGTAAGATTGTGAGTGACCTTTCTTTCTTTCTAATTTTCTATACTTTCTCCCAAAATACCAATTTTAAAATCGGAGAAAATGTCCACAAAAATACCACTAAGAAAGAAGGAACCACATTGTATGATTCACAAATGTTAAACAAGGGTTAATACAGTAAGAATCTTTATTGTATTGCATAATAATCATCTATCACAAGAGTCTGGTAAATAAGTAATTCAGGTAGAGTAATGCATGCGAAAAATTTGCTTTTTAAAAGAATTTTTAAAATCATTATTTCAAAAATGAATTAATGATTTCCTAATCACTATCAGATTATAGTTTCCACTCTAGATAGAGAGATATCCCGAATAAGTAATGTGGAGCGGTTCACAGTGTTTAGGGTTCATTCTATGAAGCCATATGTAACGAAGCACAATTCAACAACCTACAGCAGATGAAAGGGAAGCCTTTCTTAGCCAGTGCACCTCAAAGCACAATAAAGAGGATAAAAGTCATAAGCCCCCTTAGTCCCTTCTTCTACTTCCTACTTCTGTTTGGGAAACTCTCACAAGCCAAAGCCTCATACTCCCTCCTAAGCCCCAATTCAAGGACTTTCATTTTCCTTTCTCCAAAAATTTTTGCTGGTATGGATCAGTCTAAATGCATCCGAAGAAAGCCTGAAAGAATAGTAAAGATTAAAGCAGAAATAAATAAATCAGGAGATTGAAAAATGACAGAATTAAAAGAATAAATCCAACAAGGTTTGTTTTTTAACAACCCAGATAAAACATTATTTAATCTAGTGATTCTCAACATAGGCACCAGCCCCAGCAAACATTTGGCAATATCTGCAGATATTTGTGGTTGTCATAACCGGGGTACAGGGGGTTGGTACTGACATGTGTTGGGTAGAGGTCAGGGATTCTGCTCTATGTACTACCATGCCATGCCAGACAGCCCCCCACAACGAAGAATTATTTGGCCCAAAACATCAGTAGTGCCACACTGATAAACTCTCACTTAATCAAGAAAAGAAAGGTAGAAAATACATATAAATAAAATAAGAATAAGGATGCAGAAATGATCTACCTCAAAGGCATTTTAAAAATTATAACATGATGATGTATTACAGAATTGTACACATGAAATCTGTGTAAATTTACTAACAATTGTCACCCTAATAAACTTTAACTTAAAAAAAAAATTTTTCCCTGTTAAAATAGAAAAAAAAACCCAACAACATCATAGAGCACTTTTCCAGTTAGCATGGTGTTCTCCTCTTTGGTGATTAGGAGGCAAGGCAGATATAGGCAGGAAGGGACATTTCGTGTAAAGGATTTTCTATAGCAAATGGGGAAGGAAAGTGCTGTAAACACTTGGGGTTAATAAGTTATGTTCCAGCAAGTAAAGAGCAACTCTACCCCCAAACAATTGATTGGGTCCCTTTGATATGTTTCAGATTAATTAAATTAAGAGTTCAAGTCAAACATTGTTTCTGACCTTATCAATACAAGCTATAAATTTGGCCAATACAAGTACTTCCATTTTTGAAAAGTGTTGCAGGACAATACAGAAAACCTAGCCTTGAAACTTTTTATGGAATATCAAAATTCCAGCAAACCCACACACAAATCATGGTTTCTAATGAAGAAAGATAGAACAAGTGAAATTACTGGACTGCTACCACATCATAAAAAAAGAAAAATAGTGACCTAGAACTCCAAAATCACCTTTTTTTGAAGTTAGAAAGAGACCTATGCTATTACCCTAAAGTTATTAATAGTTCTTCACTGTTAAACGGTATCAAGAATTATGACTCATATAATAAAGACATAATTTCTCTGACATTAATAGCATTCTCTGGGTTGTAAAAACTGATGCATACTTCTTGTTAAAATGAGCATAAAAGACTTTGCACAAAATGTTTGATACTTTTAAACTTTTAGAAGCACTTTATAATTCATTTGTTTGTTTGACTTCATATAATGATATTAATTATAAGAAAGTTTGAAAATCACACTTTTCTACCACATAATACACAATACCAGGTGGGAAGAATAATATACTGAAAAACAATTAGATCTCCTTATCCTGCCCCTACGTTGCCACTGTAAGCCAAAACTTGAAATTACACTTAACAATGACAAACTGTTTTTAATAAAATGGTCATGATTGCGTCCGAGTAGTGGAATGTTTACAGAGTTTAAATGCCATTAATTTCAAGTCCTCTCAGTGTAGTAGGAGAGCATTTTGAAACTGACAGGGTACATATCACTTCAGATTTAAGTTTTGAACATGAAATTATAATTTAAGAACACAAAGAGTTTATTTGACTCAGAGAAAAAGAGTAAAAACTCATAAACATACGCAGTTGGCCAGCTTCGTCCAGAAGATCTGTGGTCCACCAGGAAGCTGAGGGCTCTAGTTTCTCAGTGTTTTTTTATCCAGGTGATGCTCCTTGACTTCAATGGTTTGCTGGCAGCACTCTCAGCAACCATCATCAGAAACACTGGGCGCCAGGTGTATAGAATTTGTCATTCATGAAATGCCTCTGTGGAAAGAAAGGCATTATTTTAAATCATTAACCCATCACAGAAGGGATTTATCTGTTTGCTTATTTCCAATAGTAGAGTGGGGGCACAATTTAGTTTGCCAAGAATAAAGATTAGGATGATGGTTCTGAGGATCTAAGCAAGTGACATTGCAAATCACTGTTCCTAAAAACAGCACAAACTTATTGAAAACTACCAGCCAACACTATAGTTTGCCCAAATCAGACCCTACAAATTAGTATATTGAATTTTGGATTACATGATGGATTAAAGGTGGCTCTACCCTCTTACCCACTCTGAAATGAACCAAACACACAAACGAAAATAAATAGAAATGGCAACTTAATCTCTGAGAACAGAGCAAACACTAAAAACCCAAACCATGGGTAGAGCTGGGAAGCTTGAAAAGAGCTGGCAAAGCACATACTTCTCCAAAGTGATTAACGATCCATGGACAATGACCTCTAGTGTAGTGCAGTGACCTCTAGTGGTCTGGGCTGGGAATGCAGAAGCCCCCTTGAAACCGACTTGACACCACAGCGCGTGGTAAGGGACAGGTAAGAAAGGTCATAAATTAATGAGGCATCCAACTCGGGTATTTAAACAAGCATAAACAAAATGCATCCAAAGAAAGTCTGAAAGAATAATAGATTAAAGTAGAAATTAATAAATCAGGAGACTGAAAAATAATAGAATTAAAAGAATAAATCCAACAAGGTTTGTTTTTTAACAACCCAGATAAACCATTATTTAATCTAGTGATTCTCAACGTAGGCGCTAGCCCCAGCAAACATTTGGCAATGTCTGCAGATATTTGTGGTTGTCATAACCGGGGTGCAGGAGGTTGGTACTGACATGTGTTGGTAGAGGTCAGGATTCGCGCTATGTACTACATGCATGCCAGACAGCCCCCACAACAAGAATTATTTGCCCCAAAACATCAGTAGTGCCACACTGAGAAACTCTCACTTAACTTAATCAAGAAAAGAAAGGTAGAAAATACATATAAATAAAATAAGAATAAGGATGGAGAAATGATCTAACTCAAAGGCATTTTAAGAATTATAGAGCATCTTACTCAAATCTAAAGAAATAACTTGGAGACTCCATGGTATGTTATTATTTTCTCAGAAAATATAAATTAGCGAAACAGACTGCAAAAAATATAGGGTTTCTAGACAAATTATCATAGAAGAAATAGATAAATTTGAATAAAAAAGAGAATGAAAAAGAAATAATTCTATCAACATTTTAAGGAACAATTAATTTCAACACTATTTAAATTGTTCCAGAGCATATAGTAAGGAGGAAATCTTTTTTTCTAATCGGAGTACATATAATATCAAAAGGTGACAAAGAAAATCCCTCAAAAAGAAAATTATGGGGAATTTCAATTATATATCAATACAATAAAATAAAATATTAGCCAAAAGAATTTATCAGCACTTTAAAGCAATAATACATGATGCCAAGGTGGAATTCATATTAATGATGAAAGTTTCAACATTAGGAAATCTAATCTAATTTACTATTTTATAATATAATTTATCACATTTACAAATCATAGAAAAATAATAGATCTTTATTATTTCCAAAAGGCATTTGATAAAATTCAACATCTGTCTTTCAAAAAATATAGAAATTTATGTACCATATAACTATCTATCAGATATACATCCATTAATATATAGTTATGTTTAGTTAATAATAAATATATGTATTAAATATATGCTTTTTCCTAAAGTTACCATGAAGAGAAAGCCTCTTTTTCAAGATAGGCCATGCCAAATATTTCATAGCTCAGAATACACAGATTATTCCAGAATGAGCACATGACACAAAATCAAATTAGTTCCCTCACTTTAGATTTGTGGATTATACTTGGAAAGAGCCTTTTGCTGCTGTGGAGTGTCATGAGTATGACTTTGAGTTTTTGCCCTCAAAGCCTGACCAATCCTTTAGAGATGTGCAGAATCCAACTGGATGTATTTACATACTTATAAGAGTTTTGGTTCTGCTACATAAGAAGGCTAAGAACAGAATTCAGAATAGAATCAAAGAGTAAATAGTTGAATCCAATCAAATATTGAAAGAATCCAGGCAGGGGCTGATAGTCTCCATTTGTATTTCAGAATCAATTAATGTGTGATTTGAAGAAAGCTGTAAGTCCACTCTATTTGACAGTCAAAGACTCGAAGTCCCTATTGGCTTAATGCCCACTAAGAGAGCTCTTGTGCCTCTGAAAGGTGAGAAAAGTACCCTCCCAGCACGTTCCTCCAGATCTTATGTCCTGACCAAGATGTCAGGTTGTATGCAACCTCGTTAAATATGGAAGTAAAAACAATCTGTGCACATTGGATATTTTTAAGCACTGGTAATGCTTAAGAGAATTTGAGTAGTTAACAGATGAATCTAGCTGTTCCAATGTAAAAAGGATATCTGGGTAACTGAATTAGTTCTTGAGTTTTGAAGATGGAAGGAATAAGAGAAGTTGACTAAGGTTCTAAACAGTATGAAAACATTAAGAGAACTTATGATTCTCCATGAGTATCATTTTAATGTATTTGATTTATCTGAATGTCTATATACTTGGGAAAGTTAGTTTGTTAGTAGACATGTGGAAGACTTCAAAGAAAGTCGACTGTATTCAATTTACAAATGCCATTTAAATGTTTAAGGGAATTTTACCAAATTATAAAATCACCTTTAAAAGCACTGTTGAAATTGCTAGGTTTATAAACAGAGAAGATTCATAATTTAAATTTTAAAGCACAAGGAAAAAATGATGTTTCTAAATCTGTAACTTATTAAAGTTACTAATGTGACTGGAAAGGAATTTATAACTTATTAAGCTACAAATTTAGTAAAGTCAATTTTAATTCTGTACATGCTGCTTAGACCTAGTCAACTTGTTTGAGCACCACCTCCTCCCTCAATGACATCAAAATACTCACTTGGACATGGATGTCACACGTAGGAAAGATCCATTAGCCTGGAGAACCCAGGGACCATCTTTGCTGCTTTAGTGAAAAAGTCTACCTATAGCAATTCAGAAGGCAGAACCAAAAAAGGAAAAGACTTTGTTTAAACCTCTGTATCCTGCTATGCCTGAACTCTGCCCTCCCTGAACTTTTGTGAGAAAACATAATCTATCTCCTTAGATTAATTTGAGTTGAGTTTCTCTCACTTGCATATAGAAGCATACTGACTCCAGGATTCACAGCTCAGAGCACCTCTCCTCTCTACCTTCTCTTCCTCAGCCTCAGCTTTGAAAGTGACATATGATAAGTCAACCAGTATTTATCTTTATGTGTCCGTTTATTTAGATACAGATAAAGTGTTGGTAGCCAATTTTTAATGTGACTAGAAAAGAACCAGGCAAGTTATAGCACTTCTAGTATGTCAGTGAAACTTCTGCAAATGAGAGGGGGGAAAAAGACAGGACACCCAACAGGAAAATGGAGAAAGGATACGAATACGCAACCACAGAAAACAACTGACTCCCTCACTCGTCTCAGAGAAATGCAAATGGAAACAACCCTGAGATATTATTTTCACCCATCAGATTGTCAAAAAATTTGGAATTTTGAGAAAATCATTTGTTGATGGGAATGTGGAAAAAGGAAGAACTCTTATGCACTGCTAGCGGGACCAGAGCTTGCGTGTTCATTTGGAGAGCAATCTGGCAGGATTTTGTGAAACTGAGAACACTCATACCCTCACGCACAGCTTTTCTACCCCGGAATCTATATCCCAGAAGAGTTCTTTCACAGATGCCCAGGGGACCACATACTAGAGGGCCAAATACAGTGTTGGGTTTCCAGGAATGAGAGACCATGAAGAGGTCTAACAAAATAGGAACAGAGAAGTAAAATGTGCATCACACATACAATTGGACATGAACAGAAACAAGGAGACAGGAAGGAAGGAACTAGCTGTCCATATAGCAACAAGAAATGACCTCGAAACCATATGGTTAAAAAAAAGAAAGTAAGAAACAGAATTGATTTAGGGCACAATACCATTAAAGTAACTTTTCTAAGACAGAAAGCAATACGATATGTTTCTCGTGGACACACATATAAAGAAACTTATTGAAAGTCATTTGGAAAGATCTATAGTAAATGCACCAGGTGCAAGGAGGGGAATGAGACTGGGGACTAGGAGTGAATGAGAGGAAAATAAAATTAAAAAAAAAATAAAATCACCAGCATAAAATGATGCTGATTATATGCCATGAAATTAGAAGCACAATCAGCTCAGTTCCATGCCTCTAAAAGATTTTCATGATCATAATTTGGAATTGAAAGAGGAACAAACTCAAAACCAATAGCAAAACTTAATATTTCCCCCAAAGGAAATGTGGGCATATCAGCTCAATGGAATGACCGGCAAGCACTGCAATTTACCACGGATGCTACCCACGGAGTAAAATGGTAGCTTATGAAATAATATTCTGTGACTGTGACAGAGGGGAAATAGAACTCAGAATTACATAGAAACTACAATTGCAAATGTGTGAAAAATGTGTGAGAGGACAGGAAAATAGAAACAGTTGTGTAAGGAAAGGGAACTATGAGTACAATTTCCTGTAACAAAAAAAAAATCATTATTTTTGAAAATTAGACATTAACAGAGTATGAGAATAGATATTAAAAACAAGAACCACATCACAATTGGCCTTCTTGGTAGTCAAATACTGGTTTTTGCTTGCTTGCTTATTTGCTTTTAAAATTGTGATAGCTGGGGTTCTACTATGTGTCCCCACACAGCCCTTCCAAGGACTGAAGGTCCAGATGCTGAAAAACACCTCTAAAGAGATGGGAAGGAATTCAACAAAATGTTGACATCTGTTCTAACTAGGTGCAATTACGTGAGTATCCACGATGTTATTTTCTGTACTCTTTTGCATATTTGAAATATTTCATAATTTAAAGTAAAAATAAATCAGTGCGATAAAATGCAAAATGCCTAGTTCAGAACCTGGCCCAGAGAAGGCATGCAGAAAACTTCCATTCCCTTCCCATCCGTGCTCCAGGATCTCTATGGCTTATGCCATCCCGCACCTGTCATCACCTGTCCTGCTCATCACTTTTCATCTATTGCCACACTTTCCCGATACCACTGGTAAAGTGGTCAAGCTTTGGCTGGAACCATCGGTCATTTTCATCTTCCTCAGTGGATGATGGAGCAGACCATAACCATCTGGGGATGAAACTATGGGTGGAGGAACAGAAGAGGAGGAGGGGCAAATGACAGCAGCCACCCAGGAGCTCGGTCCTGCTTGTCCCCCTTCGAACAGTGCTGGCCCTGCCACTACTTCTCCCACAACCACCACTGACCGCTCTGATGCAAGCTCCCCAGGCATTGGCACTTTATTCTTAGTCCCTGGGGCGTCTCGATGTCAGCAGTTTAAGATGTCTCTGAACACCACTCTGTGACTTTGGGGACATTCTAGTAAAAAGGGTCTAAATGTGGGAGGGGCAAAATGGGGAACTTTCCCACCAGCAACAGCCAGATATACCTGATAGTGGTCTCTCACCTGGTTCTACAGGGAAGGAGCCCCTGAATCCGTGGTTCCTCAGAATCAAGGGCAGGAGCCACGGGGAGAGCCTGAGATGGAGAGAAGCTTCTCAAGGGCCCTCTGCTGAACAGCTTCCTTGGCATCTTTCCTAGTCTAGAATAACCCTGCCTCACTTTTCTGTCTCCTGATAGATACCCCAAGACCCCAAACATAAACAGACAAGATTCAAATGAAGACACCTTTAGCCCAAGACTGCAATAGGCGTGACCATCCTGCCTGAATCCAGGGCTTTCGAACCTCGGGTCTTTGTGTCACCCTTCAGATTTCCTTGGTTCTACTGCTGTCTATCCCTTGCTGACTTCTCCCCTTCCGCTTCCTCCTCCTCCCTCTTCTTCATTATCTGATTATCAACTTCAAACACCTCCTGAGTTCCTGCAAATTTCCAGGGCTTCCCTGAAAGCTGACAGGCCTTCCGCCTCTGAAAGAGTTTCCAATTTAGTTGGGAGAAGAAGAACCACATGAAAAGTTGTAAAGCAATGAGTTTGCCCATGTTGAGTATGAAGTGGGCGTTGTGTGCGAACCCTAAGTGATACTTTAGTGCATCCAGAGGCTTCTTGGACAGTCCTGGGGAGACTTGTCCTCTCAGCACCTCCTAAACAGGCAGGAACTCAATCCAGGGCTTCAGGGAAGGTAGAGTAATCGGTGAAAAGGGTCAAAGGTCAAGGTGGTAGGAGGTTTGTCAGGCAGGGCATGAGGATTCTGCCCCCTAGAGCACTCAATTGCCAGCATTTTTTTTTTTTTCTTTTCAGAGCTGGAAACTAGAAGGAATGCTGTAATTATAAGGAATAAAGAAAGAGTGTATGTTTTTAGGGAAAGCCTCAGACATGCTGTCTTGGCACTGACCCAGAAATCAATAATCATACCCAAGAAATCAGCCTCACTCTGATGGAGGAATATGCAGGATGAGCAGGAATGTGGACGGCATGTACTCAAGAAACCCGAATGTTTTGCAAGCTTTATCCCAGAGAAGCTAAAGTGTTCCTATGGTCCCAGCCCTATTCCCACACAAGTTCCGAGGAGCTTATTAAAACAGGAAGTAGTATTAATATTAGTCTCAGGATACACTTTCTTCACTGAGCATCCTATTATTTTTTTCCCCAAAAAATTAAGATTATGTATCTGTTTAAGATACATTTCAAACTAACTTCTCATTTGGTCAGGCAACTCTTCTTTCTAAATACCAGGTAGCTTCTGTATTTTAGGATCTTGATTTTTTTCTCTTTACTTACCTAACTTGTTACTGAGAATATCTGAATAAGGCCTAGATTCCTATGTCTAACTGATGAAACAAAAAGGCCCGTATTTTCCTCCTTCCATACTCACACTCACTCTCCTTCTGTGCTCGGCAAAGAACATCCCTGTTCAACATTAGGTAACAACCTTAAAAGTTATGGGTGCTGGAGATGAAGGAGTAAGAGGGTGATGAGAGGGGCCAACTTCAGAATAACAGAAGACCAGGAAGAAACCACCTCTCAAGAAAATCACAGCCACCCACAGACAGCCTTCAAGAGGCAGGCAAATTACAGAGGCAACTGATGAGAAAGAAAGAAGTGAAAACAGCATAGGAGGCAGATGGCTTTTAAATCTATAATCTTCCTATTTAATCGGGCAGGGGCTAGTTTCTAAAGTATAAGAAAAGGTTTAGTTTAGAATCAATATGAAGTTTTTCCTGTCAGTTATATTTTGTTTATTTTAATGTCCAATGGTTGGGAATGTTCTTTCTAGATAAGGTTTATAAAAGTATGTACCTTGATTTTGTAATAATCCTCTCCATCCAAAAAAAAAAAAAAGTGCTGTATCAGACTAGGAGGGAGTTCCAATTATCTTTGACAATTCAATGTGGACAAATTTCTAATATTTACTTTGAAGGGATGTCGTAAGCCATTTGGAGTCCCTAGGATTTAATCTAACAGGTGCCATGTTATTTTCAATATTTGGCCCTAAAGCTTCTAGATTCAGCCCATCTGAGAACAGGTGTGGGCTAGAGACACGTAGAGATGTAAGTTCCTTCCTTGTTTCTAATGGTGTGGAGGGTATTTCTTGCCCACTAGGTTAATGCGGATTTTTTTTAATTTAGTACAAAATTTTTGTAAATACATGTAAAGCAACAAAACAAGAATATGAAAGAATTAGTCAAAAGCAGATGAAGGAGGCTAATTCACATTTAAATGAAGTAACTATTAACACAATTCTCAGAATAAAAACACTTCTATCTCTGGTCACAAGGTGGCGATAGTACCCTATCATCTAATATAGGTGACTCCAGAGCTCTGGGACTTCACAAACACTCATGACGATGGTGAGTGTGTTTGGTAAACGTATGACAACGTTTCTGTATGCAGGTCAAGATTTTTTCAATGAAGTTGAATTAATAGGATGAATATTTACTGAATTCTACTCTGAGGGAAGCCTAAGGATTCTTGGTTTTGAAACAGACATTCCAGGATTACCTCAACACATAGCCTAGGCTTCCAGAACAAGGCAAACTCTTGGGTGGGTCCCGGGCATCGTCTGGGGTGTTGGTTTGAAGAGCCCCAGTTAGGCATGGTCTTGGAATCTTTCCAGATAAGGATAATCTAAACTTGGTTTCTTTGTGACAAATTACCACAAATGGTAGGGGTTCTTTCAGGCCAGCCTCATTCCCTCTTTTGCCGACAAGGACAAAACTCCAGCTGGTCCCTCACCACCCTAAACCTCCATGCAGCTCCTACCAACCCTGACCCTTCAAAAGCAATATCCTCCCTGACTCACGAGTGGCTTTGACACTTGGATACTGGGTTTGGGACTGCCAGCGTCTTATTCCCTCTGTGTGTTAGCTCCATACCTATTTCTCGCAATATCAACCATGTCTCTCCCTGGGCTGTCTCTTTCTGCCCCCAGCCTGCTCATTGGCTGGGGACGCTGACACATTCCACCCTTACTGAGCTCAGCCTTGACACCATTTTTCTTTAAAGAAAGTGCATTTTAATGTAAGACAATTAACTTGAGTCCATTGAACGCGCACTAGAATAGAGTATCATTGAGAGTATATATATTTTTTTAGCTGGATGAAATGTTAGGTGCAGGTATTTTTCAACCATTCAAACAATATTCTTTCATTTTTCTCCCCACGCAGAAGAGCATGTAGTCCATTCTTCACCCACCTTCACCAAGCTCATTCTCTCTATTGCTGCTAAGTTTTTTTAACTGCTCCATGCCACTTCCATTTAAAAGTACTGGGCCCCTTTGTCGTTCTTGGGAACCGGACACTCGAGGTTGGTAATTCTAACTTAGAAATTTACTGGCAGAATTCCCTTGGGCAAGTTACCTAACCTGGCTAAAACAGCACCAACTCAGAAGATTGTGTGGGGCTGAGTTCACACATGCAAAGCATGTGGCACAATGCCAGGCACAAAGCAAGTGCTCACTAAATGTTCACCTTTCGCATTCTGACTGCTCTGTACATCTGGCTGGAGTTTCTCGTCTGTATGAATCATGTCTTTCTATTCTGATGCTTTGACATCTGGTCCCTTGCTGACCCTAGAGAGACCCTCTCGGGGCTAGCCAATTCCTAACGATGGTTAAAGACTCACCAGAAGCATGCCTTTACATGCCAGCTTCAGAGCCCACATCCCCACCATATAGTCCTTTATCTCACAAGGAGCCAGGATCCCCCTGCCCTAATCACCATAGGGCCAGGTACAACTGGAGATAACCCCTGCTCCCAGGGCCTGCTGAAATTACTCAAATTAGTCAATCCTAAACCTGCTTACCCTGCCTTGCCTATTCCTTTCCACAGAAACCAAAATAAGGGCTCTTGCCCACATTTTCTTCCCTCTCTCCCTCAGCCTCCTGACCGACCCTGGTGCTCTCCCATGTGGCTCTCCCATGTGTGGCATGCCCCCTCCTCTTGGGGACTGTGACAACAAACTACCTGTTCAGTGCAGTTAACTCTTGATCTGTCGGCCTCACCATCCTTGAATAATACTAAAACCTGCATTTTAAAATACCTTTTTCACAAGGTTCAATACAACCTGGAAATACTGATACTTTCAATGTCACTAGAAAAAAATGTCACCATAGACCTACTTGCAAATATGATGCGTAGCCCTATTCTTTAACACCTATTATGAGCTAAACACCCCACTGTGTGATTTGGGGAATACAGTAAGTTAAGACAATCTTTAGTGTTTCTGATCTCATCACCTCTTAGAGGAATCAGATATGAGCACAACATAAATAACAGTGATTTGGGGACACAGTGCAATTGTTGCAATTATTAGAGGAATGAGGAAATCATGAGAGGACAGGAAAAGGAAAGATTCATTGTAACAAGATTTCCATTATTGATGGAATTCTATATTTTAATTTTCCCTCATATAGTCTACATTTATTTATTGTACATAATTAAGCCTTTTCAATTTTAATGTGGAAATTCGTAAAAACTTAAAAAATCATTTTTTTAAATAAAACTAGTACAACTTTCTTGATTAATTCAAGTAAACCATTGTTTATGCTCCCATGCTCCTATAAAAACAATGGATCTTTACTATAAACAATTCCAAGACAGAAATGAAGCATCAGAACTTGTTTAGACTTTGGAAAATTCAGTTTCACATGTGGGCATCTTGTATTTGGCAGCCAACTAACCTGGGCTAGTGATAACCTTGTAGGTTGCATGTTTGCTTGTCATAGTTTACCTAACAATGAACATTAGCAAAAGTATTTAGAGATTTTTTTTTTAATCTTTCTGTTGTCTAACTTGACGACATACATGAATTATCATGTTTTTTCATTTAAGGTGATTTTTACGATGAATAATGGTTACATAAACATGAAGATCTACTTAACATTTATTAAGCATCTGCATGTCCTATGATGTGAGGAAGTCATCTTACATCAAATTACTGCAGAGATTTTTCATATAGGATTTCTAGGAAGTCCCACTAAGACTGCTTTGTGAGGCTCACTCCCAACGGCAGGCATCCTTCTGCCTTTTCCCAGTTGCCATCTCCACCTCGTTGAGGTCAAAATAGCCCTGACAAAACATGGCTTTCCATCCACTGACCCACCTCCTGCTGCACCCCTGCAAAAGCTCCTAAGGTCCCTGCTAGCCCACAGGGTATAAATTAGAAAAAGGGCACTTTTCCTCACAACTCTCAATGCCACCTCTGGGAAATTGTCCTAACAAACTCGGATCCACACGTGTTCAGATGATGAAGCCAGCCCCTCACGTGTGCACACACAACCTCCATACCGTCTGATGAGGCCCTGCTCACATCTGTAAAAGAGAAATGGGCCTTCCTTGCCTCTGTCAACACTGGGCACCTACCTGTATCCATGATTGTTTTGCAACTAATGATATAGGACACAGGTTTGTGAATGGTTTGCATTTCTTATGAAGTGAGATTCCAGGAGATCCTATCCTCACCTCCCTTTCTGCCACCTGCATGCTGACGAACTTTCTGAACGAGAGCAAAAAGAATGAAGTTCATGCTGGTAGAATGCAAAGATTCCCAGACCTCAACCCCTAACGGTGGGCTGGGATTCGTGGGCTGTGTTGTCATTTCTGCTTTTACGTCCCTTTCCTTCTCCTTCTAACCATGAATACATGGGAAGATGAAAAAGCATGAATTGGGCATCTCCACCGACATTTTTGGAGGGCAGAATAATTCTGTGAGCATTTCTGTGGGTGTCAGGGAAAGTGAACAATCCCCAAACCAAATCCATGAGGCAAA
Organism: Rhinolophus ferrumequinum; assembly: GCF_004115265.2. Taxonomy (NCBI): domain Eukaryota; kingdom Metazoa; phylum Chordata; class Mammalia; order Chiroptera; family Rhinolophidae; genus Rhinolophus; species Rhinolophus ferrumequinum. The sequence goes on along the minus strand of NC_046291.1, from coordinate 12,161,535 downwards.
TAATAATGCATATCAGCTCAATCAAATAACGCTTACATAGGTGTAGTTTTCCGTTCCACCTACTTGTTAATATTCTATGTGCAGTCAAAGTAATAAGGTTTAAAATACAGTAGTAGATTAAGAATATTTACATTTTCTTTAAAACAATAATTTTGAGAGTACTTTATATTACTGAGTCACATACTCATAGCCTGTATTTCTTATGCTTTGTCCTCACCAAACACACGCACAGTCACACACACACACTCACACTCACACACTCTCACACACACACTCACACTCACACTCACACACACACACTCACTCACACACTCACACACAATTTATTTAGTGGGAGTTGAGGATGTCAAAATGTAAGTATGCCTGTGGACACACACTTACCTTAAGGATATCATCTCCAAATGTTTCTGTAAAGAGACTTGAGAAGTATGGTATATTCATCTTCTATGGCTGCTATAACAAATTACCACAAACTTAGTAACTTAAAACAACATAAGTTTATTATCTTATAATTCTGGAGGCCAGAATTCCAAACTGGGGCTCTGACAGAGCTGAAATCAGGGTGTCACAAGGCAAGCCACCAGCGTTCCCTGGCTCATGGCTCCTTTCTCGTATCACGTCACCTTTCTTCTCCCTGCTTCCATCTTCATGGCACCTCTGCCTATTCTGTGGTCAAGCGTCCCTCTGCCTCCCCCTTGTAAGGACACTTGTGATGACATTTAGGACCCACCAGATAATCCAGAATAATTTCTCCATCTCACAGCTCTTAATCACCTCTGGAGTGTCCCTTCCACCACATCGAGTAACATTCACAGATTCCAGGTATTGGGAACTGGGTACGTTTGGGAGCCATTATTGAGCCAACCACATATGGGGAGGTAATGAAGAGTCGGGCGTTTGGAGGTGGACGACCCGGGCTCCTCTTAGTTGTACAAATCACTTACACTCTTTGCCTGAGTTTTCTCATTTGTCAAATGAGGATACTAACCACCTCCCTTGTACAGTGATTGTGAGGATTCAATGAGCGAACATAAACCTTAGAACTTGAATTGCACTCTAAAAATTTCTCAGAACAGTGCCTCAGACATACTGAGTGTTTGCGATAATTATCCTTATCCTACTAAAGACTGTGCACCTCATACACACACACACACACACACACACACACACACACACACACACCAGTCTCACTTTGTCTTTTCTTCAAGGCCCTTACCTTAGTGCCAGGGCCAAAGCCAGTGAGCTCTGGCTCTGAGCCTGTGTTGGCTCAGGCACCATCTCTGAGATGCTCAAGTTCCTACACTTCTCCCCATGGCAACTCCCAGAGTTTCAGGGAACTTGGCTCAGCCCTTGTCACCCTAAACAAAAGTTCCATTGCCGTGGCCACAGGCAACTGAGAGTGAGATCTTGGACCTGTTCCTGTGCCCACTCACGGACCTGTGACTGGCCTTCGTCCCAGCACGCTCACTTATCCCTCTCCCCGAGCGGCCCCTTGTCTGCATAATAAAATCACCCACCAGAGACACAACACTCCT